>NC_056746.1:326450497-326710497 GCF_019279795.1 Protopterus annectens
TATATATATATATATATATATATATATGTGTGTGTGTGTGTGTATATATGTATATATATATATATATATATATATATATATATATATATATATATATATATATATATATATATATATATATATAGTTCCCTATCAGAAGCCTGAAACACTATAAGACTGAAAATCAAAATACTGAAACCAAAAGACTGAAAATTCAAAATCCCGAAAACCCAAAATACTGAAACTCAAAATCCTGAAAACACAAATAATGCTAATATGTCACTATAAAGACACTAATATCTACCAACTGACCCTGACCCTAACCCTAAGGTCCGTACTATCGCACACTCACCTGAGCCGCGCCCTAACCCCAATATTTGTCACTATTGCATACATGCCTAACCTGCACCCTAACCCTAACTCACTTAAACCGCCCCTAACCCTAACATAAAACCAACCGCACACTTACCTGACCCCAACGCATGACCTAACACCACAGGGCTAACAATAGCAAAGCCACAATGACGTCAGTATGTCCATTTTGTGTTTTCAGGATTTTGAGTTTCAGTATTTTGGGTTTTCGGGATTTTGAATTTTCAGTCTTTTGGTTTCAGTATTTTGATTTTCAGTCTTATAGTGTTTCAGGCTTCTGACAGGGAACCATATATATATATATAAATATACAAACATCCCAGGGAACCTCTGTTAAAAGGAAATGTGCACAAGATGGACAACTTGGGGAGAGGTGTTGCAATTAATTACTCAAATCACATTACTTTTGAATGTTGTGATGCTTCTGCTCCACGGGCAGGACAGATCATTAAGCCTGCAATGCTTATGTGTAAAGTAAAGGTTGTTTGGTGTGGGCACAGTGTGGAGTTGGAAGCTGATGTTTCCATTTGTAGTAGTGTGAGGTATCTGTTTTTTTTTTGTTTGTTTTGTTTTAAAAGGATGGCAGTGACCAACAAGATAGCACACGACTTTTTTGCTCAAGGTTCAATACAAAGACAACAAATAATGTACTGGAGGGGGCAAGGGTCCAAAAACAGAGACAATTTTTAAACATTATTAAATTTAAGATGTTAATGAAACAATGTTTTGCATTAACATGTACATTCGAAACAAAAAAGTAGGAAACTGCAATGTATGGCATTATCAGCTGACTGTAACCCTCAGTAATTTCCCAGAAAGTAAAAACAAAAATATAAGGGACACTGCAAAAAATGAGGCAAAACCAAAGACAGTGGAACAAAAAGTAGAAAATTATATTTTTTATGAATAGGTCATCTGAGATATGAACAAAGCTGCTATAATTGCTGAGAATGTCTGTGAAGGAAAATGACTCGCCACCTGTTATTGTTTGCTTTTTATTCTGGCTTTGTGATTGTGTGAAGCAACTTGCAATACTTAATGTGTGGCAACTGTTTGTGAAGAGAAAAGGTGAAGCGCATTACATGCCCATCCCCTGTTATCACAATCAGACATCCGAATTGTACACAGAAGTGGCTGTAACTGCATTGTGGGTTGCCTGGATAAAAGTAATTAATCTTCCTGTTAATTTTCTCAGTTTAAACAGTCATCTTTGGAAAAATAATAAGTCATAAAATGCATCACAGAAAATCCAGACCTTTAGAGCTTCTAGAGGCTTTGCAGTCCCAACACTCCCAAGACTGTATTAAGGCGATTTTGACACGGGCTTAATTCTGGCATTTGCCTTGAACCCCACTGTGTCTAAAACCAACCTGTGCAGAGGAGTGCATGGAAGACTGCTGTAGCTTGTGTGGGGACTGGGGTTGATATCATTGTTCCTTTAGTTATCTGAATAAACATCAGAGGTGTGCGCAGGTCGCTATAGTTTGTGTTGGGCTAGGGACAGTGCGGTCATTCTTTTCTTTAACTGTCCTCACAAACTTCAGACGTATGCACTGTGGGTCACTATAGCCTGTACAGGAGTAGTGTACTGTCTAGTAGTACCAGCATACTGTGATTATTATTTTTCACTTTCCTCATAATCAAATACTAAATGCAAGATGGCTAGCTTTTTGGAGAGAATAAGCAAGCATGCTGTTTATATACGTCTGTCAGCAACAGGTCGAAATATGTTATGTTCTATTTTTTTTCAGTTTTGTCCAAGTCTGATGACTACTGGTCTGTCTTTGGGAGGTACGAGTAAGGGGGCATGCTGTATATACATATGACAACTGCAACTTTAAATATATAACTGTGGCCATTTGTGGGTTTATTTTTTATCCCACTGTAACACCAGATGGGGATATAAAGGAGGTGACTATCTTTTATTTATTTATTTATTGATTGATTGTTTGAGGGAGGTAGGAGGCAGGTACTATTTATTCCCTGATATGATCTATGTATCCCCACAGACATTTTATTTTTAGTTTATTTTAAGATATTTTGTTAGTTTTATGCAATAAGCCTTCAATGCAATTTACTTCTTAAAAAAACAAGACTGAACTTTTTATCTTACTCATGTATTTTGTTTGGGCCATCACAAGATCAAAAACTTAGGGAAAAAAAAAGCTGTAAAATGCACATTAGAGCATCTATATCCTCTATGGCTTCTGTGAGCTAAGTGTCTTTCAAACTTCCTGATTTAATGCATTTATTTCCTCCAGAGCTATTATAGTGTAGTCTTAGTCATTTAGGGTGTGCCAAAGGGATGTAGGAAAAAAAAAAGGTGAAGGCTTTTATTCTGGCCATCAATGGATGAAAAGGGGGGGAGTGAGCACTCGTGTGCATGCCACATAGCTCTTCTCCTAGTGTGCTGTCTCACCTAAGGCCAGACCAGTATAGGAGGAGGAGCAGAGCAAAGAGAACAATAGACTGGCACCTACACAGAGATGCAGATGTTTGAGAGTGAACTGGCTATTCTTAAGGAGGATGATGTACAAGGACCAGATAACTTACTTGAAAGAAACTATATGAATCTAGCCAGTGCAGGGAACTAGAGGTTACTGGCTAAATAGCAAAGGCAGGGAAAATCATAGAGACACGTCTGAGGGGAAAGTTGGCTGCTTTCTTGAAAAAAAGCAGCTCCATGACTAGTGCAGGCTATCACAGGGACAATTTTGGTGGCCTCCCTGGATAAAAGTTTGTGTTTGTGTTGTGGGGGGGGTGGGCCCACTGGCAGTGACCACAAAAGTATAGATTGCTGCTACAATATTTGTAGAGGTGACCATACCTTTCAACTATCTAGATTTTCATAGAATATCCAGATTTTTGCCTGACATTTCTGGTCTATTCCTCATAAAACTTGTGGTTTTCTGGCAAATCACTGGGATGATATGAGGACTGAAGTCACTATGTAATGACATGCATTTGAGTTTCTGACTTCAAATATTGAAGAAAATGCATGTTAACACAAAATGTGTTATTCTAGCAACTTTCTAAATGTATAAGAGCAATATTTAAAGTCTGTCCCTATTTTCGGTCCTTTGCCCCCCCCCCCCCTTATATCAGGGTTTGTCCAGATTTCTCTCTCTCTGTGGAGATGACTGACACATGTGCACAGACTTTGTACAAACAAGTTGAGGCTAAAACTCTGAGTGGCACTTCCTGGATCATGCTGGTCACTGTCAGACGGTTGCACTGATGTAGCTGTGGTGGAGGTAGAGCCGAGTGGTTTGGGATATGCCAAGATAACCAGCGAATACTAACGTTTAGTGGTGAGCTGCCCGAGCCTGCAGTGCTACTGTCTTCTTGTTTTTTTTTTATTTAATTTCATTTAGCTGCATATTGCAGTCTACACCTCAGTTTACACTACACAAAATAAACTAGTTACATTTTCATGACCACCGGGGTGCAGATCTTGTGTGTTTAGGTAAAGCTGTCCATCATCAGTCTATGTAGATTTCATTCTTCCTGGTTAACATTTTACTGTGGAGGCATGGATCAGAAGACTGCTGAAAGATAATGGTAAATTACTCATAGAAGGAAAAACATGAATGTAATAAAAACACTGTAGAGAAAGAAATTGCAAATATGACTTTTTTCTCTTGGAGTTACATCCATCCATAATCCCTTTTTCCCATTTTTGCAGATGAGGTCAGGGTGTCACTTCAACTGTAACAATTTAGAGCCAAGGTTTACACCACCGGGTGCCTACCAATGTTACTACATAAATTATCTACTTCTCACTGGTGTTGATGTCCTATAAAACTGTGATGCTTTGAGCAATAATAATAATATGCACTGGAAATGCTGGATGGATGTCATGTTTTTGCTAGACATACAGCTTAAAGAACTAAAAAAATCCCTTTACCAACTGCTGTCATTTACATTTACAAATCAATATGTAGTAAGTAAAGAATGGTTATTGTTCTTCTTCTGCATTCTAGGATGATGATGATGATGGCCTAAAGGTGCACTGAGCTTGGTTGTGCTTTCTTTACCTGTAATGCACCAACAGCACCTGTCTCTTGCTCTCATAGTGTTTTCAATCCGTTTAGTAGTTTCACCACAGAAATCTGATTTGTTGCAGATCACAATGGGCCAGTTGGATAAATATAGTTTGTGAAATGGGTACAAAAACACAAATCAGGTGTGTTGCTTTTTCAGGAATACTGACAAGTTGAAATTAGTGTGGAATTAGTGGGTCAGTTCTTAAGTGTATAAAGTTCTAAAGCTCAGAAGTTCTGAAATTGTGATGCCAGTATTAACTGAATAATAACAAACTAGATTAAACATGACACTTTTGGTTTTGAGTGGGGCATTTCTGAGCCGGGGCATATAATAATGAAATACCTAAATTAGCTGCACAAAAAGGTACGATCATGTTGAAATGTGGATGCCAAGGTGTTTTTTTTTTCACTTAGCGACATAAGGCAAAATTGCCCCCACACCATTCAGCTGCTTTACTTTCTTACTTCAGAAAAATTAAGGCTTGTCATTGGCTTGACCTGAATGAAATGATGACAGCATTCTTATTTTCTTTATTGCCAAGTCTAGAGGTTTTTGAGCAAAGATTAACTTAAGAATGGTTCTACCGTTGCACCTCACCTCTTTTGTTCAAGTTTAGCCTTGGTAAATATGTCATCTGAACCCCAGGGATGTAATATAGTCCTCAGTTAAGTATATATGGAAGAATGGGTATAACATATGAGGTTGTGATTAAATGCAGTAACCCCCATATGAGATTCTAAGACTATAAAAGACCAAAGCACATGGAACATAATGTAACATAAAGCAATCCTTGAAAGAGAGCAGGAAAGTCACAGGTGGTGACCTATCCCCTCAGTTAAATTAATGGAGAGGTTTGAGATATTACTACAATTCAGGGTGATGGAAGGTAATACAGTAATGGTCACCAGAAAGTGCTCTCACCAGAAATTTGAATTAATTACCCATTGGCTAGCTTGGAAACTATGACCAAGACTGTCTGCAGCCACTAAGGTAGCTGCTTAACTGATAGCGGTCAGTTCTAAACCACAACACTAAAACTGAAAGTTAAAATGACATTAATTGTGTGCACATACATGCCTTGTGGTTATTTACAATTATGTACTATTACTGTTACTTTTCTGAACTGCTGTTTGTGTCATAGTTTAAGAAATCATTTTTGAGAGATCTGAGCTTGCATTTAAAAGGAAAGTTTCCTCTAAACACAACTGCCTGTTTTCAGTAGCATTTTAAGAGTACATTCTCTTTAAGTGACTTACCCAGAGTCACATGGTACGCAAACACAGAACAATAAACTCAATCTTATCTGCTCATACTCCTAATGATCTGTGTTAAACTGCAAGTGGCAAAATACTGTCAGGATACAAAAAAACTGCTTTGGCTAGTGTCTATGGCTCTGATTTAATTTAGTTTGTCACCAAAGTTAAAGAGTTCTTTGTATTTGGCTAATTTAGAGAAAGATTCTGTGTTTTACAATTTAACATACATTGTTATATCATTATATTGGCCACAAAAAATACAGGACTGAAACTCTTCATAGTATCTGGAAGTATGTCTGTGGAACAGTTGGTATTCACCAGAAGCATAACTTAATACAATCATAGGACTAAACACCGTTTATTTACCGCTGTATGTACAGTTGCAGTTTCTTTGTGTTGGGCTTAAATACACTGCAGCCATTCTGATCTGTCATTCTTCCCCTGTAATGGGAGTACTGACAAACACACTATTTGGAATACACTTTGAGGTATCTCACAATGTTACAGCATAGAGAAAAGGCAGTCAATCACTGGCCAATAACATTTTAAAGCTTAAAATTATAGCTAAGGGTGCTGGTCTGTCGTATGTAGTACACAAAGAAAATACACAACGTTGTACTTCCATCCTACTGGGTTCTCTGCCTCCATTTTTAAGTCACCATTTTTTCTGCCTTTGCTGCTTCCTGTAAGACAGACGCCACAGTCAGTGATCACTAAGGAGAGCCTGTATTATATGCTTAGCACAAAAGTATTTAAAACCGCGAGTCTTCTTCGGTCTTTGATTCACTCCGCATCAATGATGTATTGGGCCACAAGTTGACTCCACTATGTCCTGTCAGCTGCTCCTTCTTTAGCTTCCTCCCAAGTGATATTCAGGTCACAGAGGTCTCTTGTTACTACTCCTTTCCAGTTTTGTCGAGGTCAGCCTGGTTTCCAGTTTTGTCGAGGTCAGCCTGGTCGTCTCTTGTATCCAGCTAGTTACAAGTTTAGGGATTGTATAGGAATCCTGCTAGTGTCCATGCAGGTAACATGACCAAACCAATGTAGTCTTCTTTCCATAATGATATTATAAGTTTCCATTGTTGCATTCTTTGTCTAACACTCATTTTTTCCTTTGTCCTTCCATGATATTCCCAAAATGCATCTTAACCATTTATGATGAGCAGCCTCAAGTCTTCTCATGGCTGATGCTGTGATTGGCCACAGCTCAGCGTATATAAGAGTGCTGACAGCACCAGTGCTTGGTATAGCTTCACCTTTGTGGACAGTGCAATATTTTTTGATCTCCAGATTTTGGATAGTCTAGTGAATGCTACACTTGCTTTTCTCCAAGTCTAACCAGAACTTCCTTCTCAAAGTTACCTGTAAGAGAAATGAAACTGCCCAGGTAACACAAGTTCTCTGACATGTCTAATATTGATCCTGCAGCCAAAAAACTGACTGATGTTATACTGAAGTGTTGTAATACATAATTACAGAATATTTTATTTTGTGTCAATATTTTTTACCCAGAATTTACAGGTCAATCTCTTTGTAACATGTTACATGAAAACTGAGAAAAACTTCTACTGTTCTCTAAGAAAGAGATATTACACAGCCAATATGAAAACTCATTTTAAATGATAATAAAGAATAGTTTAGTCTGGACTAGAAAATCTATTTACCATATTTATTCTTTATTAGACAACAAACGATAAAATGTAAGTGTCTGTTCAGTATACCTTTACAAGTATAATTTATTCTGGACTCAATTTATCTGTTAATCATTTTGGTCACAATGGACACATTTCAGCCACAGCACAGACCGCAAGAGTAAGTAAATGCAATATAAATATGGTCGCTTTACAATAAGTGATTGGAGAACAGGATTTATAGTGAGGAGACTATATCAAAGAAACTGCAGAAAACCCATGCAGACACAAGAACAACATGCACATTCCACACTGAGAGTGGAGATCAGGACTGAAAACTCAGCTCTGAAGATGTCAGGTAGAAATCTTACAGAACTGATGTGTTGCCTGAGGAGAGTAAATGTCTCAGTGGTTCTGGAGAATGGATAAAGACAATTGCTTGGGAAGAGGTAAGACAGAGGAGTCAGTCTGGAAGCCCTAATAATTTTCTCTATCACATGCTGTCCATTGTAAAGCATATTTATTATTTTTTATATATATTCTACTTGTTTGTTGGCATGGTAAAACTACTCAACAAATTCTCCATTTTCTTGGGCAACCTGGGAACAATATCTGATTCAGTGATTTGCTAAGAGTCACAGAGTAGTGCCTTCTGTGAAGGCTGGGTGCCGAGCTGGCAACTCGACACTGTAAAAACACCACTGCTAATCACTCTGCAGACTGGTGATCCTCTGTGATGACCCCTAACTGGGAAAAGCCAAAAGACATTGCTTTGCTCAGAGTCACAGAGTAGGCAAATGAAGGTGGGAGGAATCAAACCCTATACCTTTGGGCACAGTAGGCAGCTCATTAACAGCTCAGAAATGTTGTCATCTGTGCTAACTGACATATTTAATTTTTGCTGGCTACCGAAAATGATTGCATGGTCTATACCACAAAATCTGTAATTTGCATCAAGATTTTCTATTTTGGAACACTGACACATTTGATTGTTGATGATTATTGATTGTTGTTGATGACTGATGTTACATTTGCTGTATCTGACCACTGACCCATCACCCTCCACATAATGCTGTTGTTACATTACTCACTCCATAAGGTCCAGTTTTCATTTTAGACATTTTCTGTTCAACAACAGATCATATTTGTATATGTGTATGTGCATCTCATCCCTCTCAGGGCACATAAGCCATGGCTTGACTTTCAGCTCTACTCCTTGTAAAAGGAGGGATGGAAGATGGAACATTGTTTGAGGTACATGTCTCTGGAGTGAAAAATCTTGATCTGGAAAAGGATTATATTCATTTCTAAATGTGCACCTATCATAAGGGGGCATCATTCCTGTCCACAGAGATCACATCAGTTTCTAACTCACCAGTGATGATGGTCTGAGTGGTCCAAGAGTCTGCACACCTTGGCCTGTCACACTACTGATAAAGCTTTTACACTATATTGGTGTAAGAAAGGTATTCAGATGTTTGCCACCAAGACCATTATTACTTTATTTGCATTTCTTCTCAGCCATATCTGTTGAAGCTGAAAGTTGTAAATGTTTGGTATTCTGTGTTCCTGATTACAATAAACTCATGACTGTGATCTTAAGTATGTGTCTTAGAACTTACCTGATGGATACTTTTGTTGTAAACAAGTTGCATCCTACCTGGATGAACTAAAATTAGTAATTCAACATATTTATGGTATTCTCTTTTACGTCCATGTTTTGTCTCTATTAAAGTGGGGCATCAATTATCACTGTATTCAAGAAAGGATCTTTGGATCCCCACAGTTGAGATAATTGCAACCCTATCTTAAACCTTCCTATATGAGTAAGATTTAGATGGTCTTATCTAGATGTACTTAACTGCCCGTGGCTCATGGACTTGCATCAGTGTATGTCTTACATTCACAATACCACTAAATCTACTCTAAATGGAGTAGTTAATGCCCTCCCTATGGCTAGAGGTTAGAGATTTTAATCTGGCCTTGTTCAGTCCACTGTCTTTCTAACAGTTAATACTCAAGGTATCGTGTTCAAACACCTGCATTTTTATTGTGGCTTGTCTTCTATATTTTTTTGTCTTCTTTCTTTTTTGACATAGTCAGAGGATAATTTCAGGTTTAGTTGTTTCCTGTTCTTACCCTCTATAATGCCATGTGTGACACAGTTTGATCTCGGGCCTACTCATTTTCACAGTGTTAATGCTGTTCTTTGGTGATCTTACTAGAAGGAAAGGGGCAGATGATATACACTTTTACTCTCACTTCCCTCTGGTATCTGTTAGAAGTATGTATTCTTTAGGAGGTGATTTGTAAGTCATGTGACTTTGGCTTACTAGCAAATAGTTGAAAAAGAACACATTGAAGACAGAAGCCTTAGATCTGCATGCCACCTGGATCAATTCTTTTGTCTTACTATTTCTGTCATTTATGCTATATGTCAGCAAATGTTTGGAGTTTCTGTTGAAAGTACGTAATCTTTGTATTCCCCTTCATGACTGATATGTTAGTTCCAGATGTTAGCCATAGTCAGGTCATCTTGCTTTCCTCTGTAGAACAATAACATCATTAAGCTCTTCATACCTTCCCCTTTAGGATCCCCTTGTTATTTATGCATTGCACTTTTCCTGTTTTGTCTTCTACGATGTCCTTCACACTTGGATTTCCAAAGCTTAGACTGATTAATTAAATGCTACATAAAACTTGTCAGCTCAGTTCCTTACTGGTACACATCACAAACAACATATTATTCCCATGCTGTGGAGGCTGCAATGGACTGCCATCTGATTTTGGAAAATACTTAAAATCTTGGTGTTGATTTTCTTATCCTTGAATGACTTGGGTTACTCTTCCATGAAGAAGCACACTGTTCTTTACTATTTCCCTTGGATGCTGAGCTCTTCATGGTTTGGGATTTTACTAGTTCGTAAGGCATTGTGTGAAATAGCTGATATTCAGTATTTTGCTTTGTCACAAAAGGAAATACTGCCAGCCCAGCTAGCTGGAATTTTGTAAATAATTACATGACATTTGTGAATATTAATATGATTTATATTGAAGTGTAGAGTCCAAAAATACTCCAGTAAT
The DNA here is from genome assembly GCF_019279795.1 of Protopterus annectens. Classification (NCBI taxonomy): domain Eukaryota; kingdom Metazoa; phylum Chordata; order Ceratodontiformes; family Protopteridae; genus Protopterus; species Protopterus annectens. The sequence goes on from NC_056746.1 coordinate 326,460,867, forward strand.
GGAATGTTGCATGGCCAATTGCTACATTCAAAAGAAACTCACAGGCCAGCACAGCATAGTCAGCAGTCTATTTTTTTATGTCAGTTGTGAATATCAACATGACTCATATGCTTGTGTTACAAATGTATTAGAACTGTATGTTATGTGTATATCAAGTGTGTGTGAAAAGGGTTTGTGCAGTATTGAGCTTAAAGATGTATCCACAGTGTACCCTTACTGGAAAAAAACAGAAATGTATATAAACTATTTTAATTGTGTAAATGTTTTTAACAGTGGGCACACAAAAGGTTAACTTGCAAAACGTTAGTAAAATAGTTGAAATTAAATTGTTTTATAACTGCGCCATAAAAGAGATGTTATCTTTCAGTTTCAGTGCAGCAAGGAGACAGGATGTCTAAAACTAAGGTGTTTTCTGCATTGTTTTGTAAGTGTTTATTGTTTTATGTCTTCCAGCAGTTGCAGACATCTAAAGGCTATGTATTTTCACAGTGAGATGCTAAATACTGGTAGTTTCTGACAATGGGGCTTTAATTTGGGAACTAAAGTCAGGTGACAAGTATCCCAGCAGTAATATTTGATATTAATTTAAGAATTCTCTGAGAGAGAGACTGGGCATTTTGTATGTCTTTGACCTGACAACAACATCAGCTAGAAGATCCATTCACCATAATTGCCTTGCTGTAATAGTAAGTTTCTAGGGTATAGTAATTATTTTAGATTCAGTAAGGAATATATTAAAGATTAGTTTAGATGCTTTCTGTATTTATTTAAGACTGTCCTACAACATTGCTTTAAATATTTCCTGATATTTTTAACTCTGAACTTACTCTGATGATTTACTGAGCATTTTCTTGTTATTTTATTAGTTACCATTAAATATATTTAAATCCATCTTTGTGGCTGATATTTGTGAGACATATTTAAGCTCTTAGAGTACTTGCATATCTATTTGGGGACATTGTGCAGGCCACTCCTAATAGCCTTGCTCTTGGTCAAACTACCATTTGGATTAATAGTGACATTACACAGTAGGATTGGAAAACCTTTGTTAAGGGCCTTAAAGTAGCTGATAATGGGTTCTGGTGGCAGTGATAACTACCTTATAGTCTGGGCAGAATGGGGCATAGCTAGTAAGCCTGTACTACTAGCCTTTCCCAGGTGTGTGTGTGTGTGTGTGTGTGTGTGTGTGTGTGTGTGTGTGTGTGTGTGTGTGTCTGTGTGTGTGTGTGTGTGTGTGTAAAACAAATCTCCAAGAGTGTGTGTGTCAGCTACTTGGGCAGGGACATGAAACACTGGTGGGGAGAGTGGAGGAGGACTTGGCTTGGAACCCTGGCTAAGGACTCAACTCTATAGCTGTGCCTGTGGGGAGTCTTATTGGGGATCTGGAGAAAGAGGGAGAAGCCAACCCCAGACTGACTGTGGTCTCTGTATGCTATTAAGAGAAATTACATTTCACTGTATGTGTACTTGTCATCCTCCCAGTGTGTGCATTCCCCACTGTTGCCAGTGGTGAGGATTGAGTCTCCTCGATTACTGGGCCAGTGTTGGGGCGTCACATGCTTATCAAGTGTTTTGCCTTGGGAATTTACTGACTCTGTGGTATATGAAGTGCTCTACACCAGCCTGGTTTAACAGATCTAGAACATGCAACTATGTTACGTGGATTTTAATGACAACCTTGCTGAATGCTTCTTACTCTTGGAATAAATTGCACCCTTCACTTTTGCTTATAAAGTTGTTTTACACTTTAGTGTACTATCAAAACTCACTGTTATATTTTGTTCAAGTGCTTAGCAATTTGAAAATTTAATAAACTGAAATTCTTGGAATTAACCTGAGTCTAATGAGACATTTAGTGCCATTTGCAGCCATTGCATTCATTTAAAGAATGGAAGTCAGAATATTTGCTTATGATTTGTGATGAAGCAGTGAGAAGAGATGCATAAAATTCAAGACAGAGGGGTTTAACATTTAACTGTAGCTATTCTTACAGCTACAGATATTTTATCAAATTACTCACCAATGTACACATCATGTTCATTTTTCTTTAACTGGCTTGGCTAGATATAAATCCACAGCCCCTTGTGTGATATCACTGCCACATCAGAATGCAGGGGGCAAAGACAAAGAGACAACAGGATATCCTAAATCACCATACAACTTAGCTTATACGAGCATCTAATTAATTATTCATGAAAGTTCAATTTAGCTCTCTCTTTATGAATTGTGTTTTGCAATTCAGAGCTTCTCCTGCAGTCTGGCATAGCCTGATGTCAAGCTGTAAGAGGGTATTTTGAGTCTGTTCTTACAGCAGCTACCATTATATTACCAATGTCAATGCAATTTCCAGCATACCACTGTTACCCTCCACCTGAAATTAAAGAACATTCTATCCAACAAGACATTCAAGAAGCACACCGTATACAAGAATTTCCTACTCCGTCATTGGTCTTCTGTAGCAATGTTATGTGCTTTATTATTTGTTACATTCCTATTTAATACCTTCGTCCTTATGACTACATTTCAGAGGACATTAGAATACCATATTACAGGGCAGTTTAGCACCTGTTTTAAGGTTAAATCCATCCATTCTTGCCAACCTATTTATTAGGTCTGCAGAACCATATTAGCTGGCTTTGCTCTCTTCTATCGATAGCCTGTGTCACATGATTCTTCTGAAAATTAATTTGTGTGTGTTTAAATACGCCATCCTTCCTGCTGCTGCTGGCATCTGCTATTAATTGTATGATTAATCGCTCAAGTCAATAAAGACGACAGCCACAATTTATTTTGCAAAACCTCTTATGTCAACATTGCCTTTCAGTTGAAAACTAAGCTCTAACAGTGAATGTCAGCCGGATACCAGTATACATTTCTGATGATAAACAACATGTAAAACCAGCAAAGAACCATCTGTTTGCTCAGAGTATAGCAATGGTAAAATCAACTGTAAAAACATTAAAAAAATGAAATACATGCATCAAAAAAGAAGAGATTTATTGCTTTCTTGGGAAGAAATATTACTAAATTACTTCATGGCAGTTCAATTAGATTTATATCCATTATGTTTAATGCTCAGAGCAGCCTCTGTCATAAAAAAGTTACTTAAAATACATATGAAAAATATAAATGTAATTTGCTAGTGCTAAAAAGTGTGACAAAACATTAGACAGTATGCCTGGAATGTTTATGTATACAAAATCCAAGAAAGCAGGCATGTTTGGACAGTCTTACAAACACTACTGTAAACATTATGGCTGCATTGTAAGAAGGGCCTCAGGGAGATTCTTAGGATTTTTAATGTTGTACACCTTTAGATTCTGCTTCTCTTATCTTGTAAAGCTTAGTTTTTTTTCTTGTCTAATTATGGCTGTTTACTGTTACAATAAAAGTTTAGGAAAAGAAATTCAGCAAACTGTCAGCAATGTATGCCTCAGAAATGCTCCTCTGCTTCTAGATACATTTCTTTCAAACAACAGCACAATCAAAAATGTAAGCTGTTTTACAATTCTAGGGAAAGAAATAAGCCTATAATGAAGGCAAAGCATCATTAGATGGGTATGTAGAAAGGGGTTAGGGTGATGATAATAAAATATTCCCTATCCTGAGGGTGGAGGAGGGGGGGGGCTTGGGTTGATGCTGCCACTTTTTCAGTCAGTGAAGACCAGAAAGGGGTACAGCATTCACCCCATCATCATCAGGAACATACCAGCAGATGTTTGTGGGATTCTACTGTTACATTCTTGCACATCACGTGCATGGGGAAGGGGGTGGGTGGGTACAGAAGTAGGGCATAAAAAAAAAATTCTCCTTGACAGGAGGAGTGTAATATGACAGAATACCTTAATACAGCTGAGTCATAAATATTTCAAGGCCATTGAGTCTTCTGACCACTCATGCCTTGCCACTATACTCCCTCAGGCTGCACCTCCTTTCCCTAGGAGGATCATGCCAATCAATCCTAGAGTAAATGTGATATTAGTCGTTCAGTCACCTAGGTTAGTCTTAACGAGAGATGGTGAGTCAAACTACTTAATATACAAGGTATGGGTTTTCCAGACATTTGGAAAGTGCTGGGTTATGAACTTGTTCCTCCACAATGTTCTATTTTTCTGTTGGTGAAGATTTAAATCCCTGGTTTTAGTACTGGTGGAGATATTTGACTTACATAGTCAGAGAAGGTCCAAAAGAGTATAAGATACTGAAGAAAGGGACAGAGCTTCCAGACTCTCTTGGCAGCTCAGAAACGTTAGGCCTGTAATCACTTTGGTTAGGAACTTTTAGGGTCTTTCTAATTGTTTGAAATGATAAGTGTGATATATCTCAAATGGACCACTGTACTCAATAACTGGACTGATCAATGCTAACTATAATTACATCTCTAGACCTTGATGATATTTATTTGGCAATTATCTATGCTAAATAAAAATATTTCCTGACAACCATTTTCACATGATGTTCAAAAGACAGGGAGATATCAGCTCCAATTCATAGGTACTTAACTACATTTTCATTTTGTAATAATGTATTGTCCATACAGTATGACAAGGGAAGGAGATGTCTACCAAAAGTGAAGATACTATACTTTTTGGCATTCAGTTTAAGACAATTTTTAGTATATCAATAGCTTACAGGGGAGAACTCATCTTAGAGGGTTTGGGTGTCACAGGGTGAGTGCAGTCGGAGTTATATTACGTTATTGAATACTTACAGCACTGAATGTTATATGGTCAACACCATATGTTCGAAGTTGTAAATATTCGAAAATTAAAGTGGAAATTTCCATAGAGAAGATTTCCATTTACTGCACTGTAGTGCGATCTCAGTTTTGGTATACATAAAGAGCGGGGGTGTGGGGGGTGCAGGGGATCTTGCTTAAAACGTTCAGGTAAGTTTTTCCTTTTTTTAATTTTTTTTTTGTTTTATTTTTGAATATTTATAACTTCAAACATATGGTGTCGACCATATAATGTTCGATGTTGTAAGTATTTGATAACATAATATAGACCCAGTGCAGTCATTTGCAAACTTTGTTAGCCGGAGGGCTTGTCTCTCTGTTTGGACATTTCTAAAATCAACACCAAAAAAAAAATAGCTTCTGTATGAACATTGGGAATGGTATTGCAATGTCTTGGCCAGATAAAGATATGCAGAGCACTGCATGACCTCTACCTCCAACCTTTGTAACCCTTTCAAAGAAGGTCATCAAATTCAATACATAGACTCAACCCGTCACAAAATCAGAATTTAAGGGGTCAATTCTATAAAAGATTCTTGATATTGTAATTAACCAAGTCAGTTATAACACATTCCATGACTTTGTGATTGAGGCTTGTAAGACAGGTAGGTCTGTAATTATGCAAGCTGGATGTAAGGCCACCCCCAATGGAGGGGGCATCAACCCTACAGTGTGACTCCTACAGTGTGCCATCTAAATTTAGGTTAAACAGCTTATGGAGTGTGTTTGGAAAGGTATGTTTAATGCTGTTAATTAAGCAACCAGGTATACTGTTGGGGCTCATGGAGGAACTATGTTCGACCTTGGTTAGGCATCACCCCCCCCCCCCAGTTTTTCCCATTCTATACATGGGGTCAGGTATCACATCAACAGTGATCACCACCTAGATCAATGTTCACCCCAATGGGTCACTAGGTGATATTTTTGGTCTTAGTTATCAAATTTTAAATGATCTTTAGAGATAATGTGAGGAGTAAGAGATTCAGATATTTCAAGGCTTTCTATAGAAGTCTTGAGAGTGAAATTGGAATTAAATTTGTTTACACAGATATTGGCAAAATCTATTGGGTCAGAACTGATGACATCATGAATATGTTCACACCAATGTAGAGCATTCTTAGTTTTCTAACATAGCTAAAAAAGGTAAAGAAGGATTTATAATTATCTTTGGCTACAAAGGCCAGCCTATGGTCAGTGGACCTGGTAGTGGTCTTCATTTTTTTTTGTAATGCTTTTGATATTTATAAGTTCATAGGTAAATACTAGACTACCTGCCCGTGCAGACCATTCTAAGCCCTGCCAAATTTCCCTTTTTGTGCTCAAAATAAGCTATCCCATTTGGTTATAGATGGCCTTATCCATCCCCATGGTCTATAATTATATATCACTTGTTTTTATTTAACATTTGTTTGTGGGTAAAGTTTGACTGGGACAGATCTCATTTTCATTGGTGGCCCAGGGAGAAATGCTCCAGATGCATATCTTTGGAAGGAAAATAAGCAAGATTATATTACAGAAAATTTGAGGGGACTCATGCATGGGATAAAGCATTTAAAATCTGCCTCTGTCCATTAGTAGTACAGAGGCAGTCCTGGGGTCAATTTTCTGTTTCCTATCAATAGATCTAAGTTGTGCTTGAATATGGACAGAGTTGTGCTTGAATATGGACAGAGATGAACTTTGTTTTATGTGGATGGAGAGTCTGTTCCACAGCAGCTATATCCTCTGTGAGACATATCTATCCCTACAAACTGTGCTGCTGATGTTGAAGAAGATGTTTAGATCACTAGACAGAGCATTTCTGATATAATTTGACTTGCTGATGTGCAGTAAATCCATCAGTAATGGGTCAGAGGATTCCATGTGTACCAGACACAGGTCACCTCTTAGCAGTCTGTAGGCAAGGGCGCCCGCAGGCAGGTGCAAGGGGGTGCACTTGCACCCCCCTGGATTTGGCTGGACCGGAGACTTCATTTTCTTTTAATTTAAAAAAAAAATGTTTTTTTTTTTCTTTGCGTCAAGTCGCAAAGACGGAACAGGTGTTTGCGACCTGAATTTGTCTTCTCCGTCTGTACGACGACTGTTGGCTTACGTCTTTAGCTTCCGCCTCCACCCCGCGCGCGGAATTTGAAATCCAGAAGCTGTTGGGACGAGCGTATAAGTGAAAGGTAAGTGTGTGCGTGTGTTTTTAAGTTTTTGAGAGGTGTGTGCAAGTAAAACATAGGTAGTTAGGGTCGGGATGTGTGGACAGCCATCCATCGCAATCATGCCATAGCAGCATTCATTTTTATGTTGTGAAAAAATGAGGACTGATAGGCAACCTGGAAAGGACCACCAACAAGAGCAGGATACAACCCAACGATTTTCATTATAGATTGTCTAATTATAGCTAAGGTACTTTCATTATGCAATGTATTCCCTGTGCAACTAAGACCTGTAGCAGATATGCTTAGTATGATAACTATTAGTTCATTTACTGTGAAAGTGGCTGCACTGTGTGTGCTGACATTCATGTCCAACCCACGAAAAAACGAGGACTGATAGGCAACCTGGAAAGGACCACCAACAAGAGCAGGATACAACCCAACGATTTTCAGAAAGGCAATGTCGACTCCAAAAATTATGTAAAATACAAATCCATTTATTGTGAACAAACGAATATTTGGTGGTCCTTTCCAGGTTGCCTATCAGTCCTCGTTTTTTCACAACAGTTTGTACGGCGTTGGTTCCTTGGTTCTCAGCATTCATTTTTATGCTTCCCAAGATTGTCTCCAGACTCCAGAAGTCATTAACATCTGCTAGTTAAAGTTGCAAACGTTATTTCAATAATATGTTGTCCTATAGATGTGATACCCAGTTAAAGTATTTTTATTTTCTCTTCTAATAAGTGCAGTACAGCAAAATGAAACAGAAACAAACAAAATTAAAATGGCAAAATTAGTGTGTGGGTAATATGAGTTTTGTATTTGGTAATCTGTCAAAGTCCTGTTTAACTTCTTACTTGGGACTGTATACAAATTAGACCAGAACCTTCATGAAGAAAATTAAATATTTACCATCCTGGGAAAGTCTGAGCAACATTGGGGAACAGCTTTTTCCACTTTGTTGGATCGCTGACTGAATTATATCTAGCATTTTTGCTCTTTCTAGGCATAGACGCTATTTCTGATTTTCAGGTCGTATTCAAACTCTGACAAGAAAAAGTAAAACTGTTCCCCTTTTCAGTTTGTACAGAGAATTACAGACTTCGAGGATTACTCGCGAGGTTGCCAACTTTTCAAGTGTCCAAAGTGGGACATTTTTGGTACAGACGTCAGATTTTACAGGCCAAAACATACCCACGGCCAGTACAAAGGGCAAAACTTCACTTTTTTTCTAAATAAAAGCTTATTCTTGTAGCATTTTAGTTGCTTATTCTGTTTCTTATAATATTTAGGTGTTTCAGATACAGATCAACTGTTTTATACAACTTTTACATAAAATATAGGAAATAATTTTGCTCTAAAATCTCAGGACATTTGCCATTTTTACAAATTCTTTGCAGGACACAACTGTCCAAATAGGGACTGTTCCTAGCAAAGTGGGACAGGTGGTAACCCTATGTGTGGATGTAAGAATTAGATAGGGGTTTGTATGCATTAGGAGTTTGGAAGTGCAATGTTCTTACTTCACAGTATTTTAAATGAGAAGTTGGTTTGCATTTACTGAGCACCTGTGGCTGTTTTGGGTGAATCAGTTTTAATGTTGTAGTTAAGAGATTCATTCAGCATAATCCAGGGGCCACCTGCACATGTTTCAGTAACCCACCAGTAGCATTAAATAACCTGAGTTTGCTCTTTGGCATTAATGTACACATTCCCTAATCACAGGTCATTGCTAAAAAACATATTTGCCTCCTGCTCCCACCCCTTTTGCACTAACCAACCCCACCACACTAATACACCAGCCTAACCTAATCTCTACCCAGCATTAACACCCCTGTCAGTAATCTCGCTGTCTCTCTCTCTCTCTCATATTGTACATATCTACAGATGATCTGGTCAACTTTCTGATTTATTGAGGCTTGTCTTTGTATGTATTATGTTTGCTTTTTCTGTTATAAGACATTGCAGCTTGTACAGTTGTGCCAGAAGCTCTACTTTGACTTCTGTGCTCATGTAAAATGTGATGTGTAACTCCCCAGCTTTGGCTGAAATGGATCCTCTCTGGATCAGACTATATATAATTTCTCATTCTTGGGACATCTTTGTCATGTTTCATTCCATCTTCCACATAAGCTGTCAACCAACAGATTCCATATTTCCATTTCTATTGAAGACCTTGCATAGAGGTGTCCACCACAAAATACAGGCTTGTGTAATACTGTCTGTTGATGTAATGAAGTCCCCCTCTGGACCAGTAATCAAAGAGCCTGAATCCTCCCCACTGATACCAGTAAGGGCCATTCACTTGGAACAAAAATAGATATGCACTGTATGTAAGAAGTAGGTAGGTAACGGTAAGCATGTGTGTTTAAGTAGTAGGTAGGGGTGTGTGTGTGTGTGTGTGTGTGTGTGTGTGTGTGTGTGTGTGTGTAAGCATACCTCTCAACTGTCCTTGATTTTAACTCAAATTTTAGCTCTGTCCCTCTGAAATGAATCCCTCTTAACACTAGTGCCTTTTGGCGGAAAGGTGCTGCATTATACTTAATAATGACAATGATTAAGAGGTACTGATTTTTGTTCCTGTAGGACATGTATATTAATTCACATACCGTTATTCTAATAATGTCTCAAGTTAATAGATGTAATAGTTTGTGTGCCTGATTTGTTCTACATTTGTCCCTGATTCTGTTGAAATTTGTCTCGGAGTGGCTGAGAGGTATGTGTGTAAGTAGTAGGTGTCTGTGTGTGTGTGTGTGTGTGTGTGTGTGTGTGTGTGTGTGTGTGTGTGTGTATGCATAAAAGAGAGGTAGCACACCCCTCAGCTGCCCAGGTTTTTACAGAATGTCCAGATTTTTGCCCCATATTCCTCCTAAAAAGGTCTGAAGTTGCTAAATAATGACAGACATTTGGGTTTTAGACATCATATCCTTTAGAAAAATACATACGAACACAAATCCTGTTAGTCTAGCAATTTTCTAAGTTCATCAGAGAAATATTTGTAATCTGTCCCTATTTATGTTAAGCTTTGGCCATATTTCTTGCACTAAGAGGTTGAGGTGAGTGTGTGAGTGTGTAATGTCCTAGTTAGAGTTAGCAGGTGGAATTTATTTTCAAGTGCATTTTTAAGGAATTGTGAGCTTCAAGGGAAGAGAAATTTACTGTTGCTCATGCTAAGTCTGCTTAAAATGTGCAACTGTTTAGTTCAGCAAATGGTATCACTATTGTCATATAGAATTTTAAAGCAGTGTTAGTAGCACAGCAGGTAGCATACTTGCATCTTGATGTAGTAGTAGGCTATAGGTTCTACTTCCACAGCATGTAGATTTGTATTTTAAGGAGATGCGGTGCTGCAGTCCTGAGTATGTCCTCCTTTGGAGGAAATGCCTAGCAACTATGAACCTGTTTTTCAGCTTGCCACCCATTCCCTATTGCAATATACTAGCTTACCACTTTTGTTTAATGTAGCATGGGCAATTTATTCTTTAGGAGTAGTAGGCACTGAATTGTAGATATATGATTGCATAAGATATTTACATAAGCATAATGGTTTAGACATACAATTAAAAGTATAGTATGTAGTAACATTTGATTGTTCATACAGTATGTTTAGTAGAGATAATGCTGAAGATGTACTAAAAATAAGACAAGAAAGGAAAAACTAAAAAAGCACTAGCCAGATTGTCAAAGCAGGAGAATATACACAAGTTCATGTGAGATTCATTGACATTTTAAGGGAAACTGTGAAGACTCTGCATAAAACGCATATTCCTATCCAGAATTCAAACCTCAGTCTCAACCTCTTAGAGCAAAAAATCTGGACAAAGATTAAAATGATGGGGGAACAAGTAGGGACAGATTTTAAATATTGCTCTTACACATTTAGAAAGTTGATAGAATAATAGGTTTTGCATTAGCATGAAATTTCTGAAGGATGTGGAGTCTTCGACTCAAATGTTTATCATTATTTAATGACTTCAATCCTCATCTATTTGCCATAAAAGTACAGATTTTAGGAAGAACACAAAAAATATGAGGCAAATATCTGGACATTCTGTGAAAATCTGTTCAGTTGAGAGGTATAATGGTGCTTACTGCAGTATTAAGTTTTCTTTGCATAAACATGTACAAAAGCAAAAATCAACTAGTTTTATGTATTTATTTTTTGTTGTCCAGGTTAGCATGATGCACATGTTAATCATTGGTGTAGCTGAAACACATCAGAAAATGTTTTTTTTAAATCCCATATCTGACACTTTTTTGTTTGTTTTTGTTCAGTAACATCGATAGAAGATCTGCAAGATATTGACTACAAAGGCAGTAGTAGCCCATTGGATTCTTTAGGTTGTCTTATAACTTCAAAGCCAATGCATCAAACAAGAAGCGATCATTCAGATATAGTAACAATATGATATAGTTCATTACTGATGGCAATTTGTTTTCAGAATTCTTCACATTGTAGGTTTTGCATCATTTTAAGATGCAGATAAAATAAGTTCAACTGAGCAGTGTTAATGGTGGAAAAGCGAGACGCCAGTGAAGAAACTAAGGAGTCAAGATAGGGAATAGAAATACTTGTTCTGTAATAACTCTCAAAATCCCCGCCTATTGTGTTCGGTGTGTCAATTGCAAATCCTTGACAACACTAACTCAATACTAAATTTATCTGCTAGTGATCTTGCCTTACTGAGAATGTCATTCCTAAAGTGTTCTTCAGCATGGTTGCAGTGCTCTTTGAATATTTCAATGAGTCTGTTGATGTGTTGTTGAGCCTCTACTATATCAAGTTGACAGACTGAAACATCTGGGCAACAGACTCAAGAACTGATGAGTAATTTGCAATAATGAAGAGAAAAATAAGAAACGTGTACGAAGAGCAAGTGCTGAGTAACATATGTGCATTTTGTCTGGTTTCACCAGCAGTGCTCTTCTGAATATCAGCCAGGCAGTCAAATATTTTCTCAAAGTTCTGACTAAACACACAAATGGATTTATATTTCCCAGTCCATCGTGTCTCACACAGACGAGGTATATTTGGTGACAATGCTTGTCGTTTTGGACTGTCATGGAAAAAATAATCTTGATAACATCAACAGCACTATGTATTTCAGTAACATCATTCAGATCACTGACTACAAGGTTTAGTCTGTAAGATGCGCAGTGGATAAAGGCTGTTTTTGGATACTTTTCACAAATCTTTGCCTGACCACCATTCTGGATGCTTGCCTTTATGGAGCAGCCATCATAGCCTGTCTGAGTAATTTTTCCAGGTCTAGACCGCACTTTATGCATTCACTGACAATGACATTTGATACAGACTGTGCATCTCTCACAACAATCGGAACAAAAACCACAAACTCTTCTCGAATACAATCAACAAATCAAATGCCCAGTGACAACTGCTCAATGTCTGAGATATCTGCAGTTTCATCTGCCAATACACTAAATCCAACTGCCCTGTTTGCTGCACGAACAATCTCCTTTTGAAGTACGTGTTCGTATTCTGCCAACAGCTCATTTTGCACCCTATGGGATGTGTACCAAGCATTTTCTGCAGCTGTTTCACTGTGCTGTTTCAGTATTGTGTCACCAGCTTCAATACAAAAATCTAACAAGTAACACAAATTTCCACCAGAGCCTTCTTTTCCACAGAGAGGAATGTCATGGGTTGCACAGTAAATAATGGTAGATACAATCGGTTCCAATTTATTTTGGTTCTCTGCAATTTGTTTTGCTACTGCTGCATCTAGCTGTGGAATAACAGCTGTTTCTGGCTTCTGTCATGTTCGTGTATGAGAAAAATTGGAAGCGTCTTCAGTAGAACCTTTGTGCCATGATGAGTGCATGTGATTTCTTGAAAGACTCATTGAAGGCATTATATTTTGTGCACACACTAGTGATGAAGCTGCCTTGCAACACACGGTGAAGTGACTGAGGAAATAATACACAAGTTAAGCAGAGTGGGCCTTTCAAGAGAGGAGAAAATGCAAGCCACGGTGAGTACTGAGACAACCAACTATATCTGAATATAGTTGGTTAATAAATAATGACATGCATTTCAGTTTCAGACTTCATATCATTCAGAAAATTTTATTCTAACACAAATCCTTTTATTCTAGCAACTTTCTAATGTGTCTCTAGTTTTGAGCCTTTATCCCCAACATTATAACAGGCTTTGTCCAGATTTCTTGTGTTAACAGATTGAGAGGTATGGTGCATGTGTGAGTGTGTGTGTCTGTATGTATGTATAAGAAGGAGGAAGCATACCCCTCAGCTGTCCAGGTTTTTGGAGAATGTCCAGATTTTGCCCCATATTCCTCCTAAAAAGCATTGAAGTTGCTAAATAATGACAGACATTTAAGTTTTAGATGTCATATCCTTTAGAAAAATGCATACTATCATAAATCCTGTTATTCTAGCAATGTTCTAAGTTCATGAGAGCAATATTTATAACCTGCTCCTATTTACTTTAGGCTTTGTCCAGATTTCTTGCACTTAGAGGTTGAGGTGTGTGTTAGAGAGAGTGAAATGCCCTAGAGTTAAGCAGGTGGCATTTATTTTCAAGTGCATTTTCAAGGAATTGTGAGCTTCAAGGAAGAGAGTTTTACTGCTGCTCATGCTAAGAATGCTTAAAATGTGCAGTTGTTTTGTTTAGTAAATAGTATCACTATCGTGGTATAGAATTTTTAAAGCAGCACAGCAAGTAGCATACTTGCATCTTGATACAGAGGGCTTTAGGTTCTACTCCCACAACATATAGATTTGTATTTTAAGGGGGTGTATGTCCTCCTTTGGATGAGATGCCTAATAACTATGTACTTATTTTTCAGCTTGCCACCCATTCCCTATTGCAATATACCAGCTTACCATTTTTTTAATATAACGTAGGCAATTTATTTTTCAAGGGCAGCAGGCAGTGAATTTGTAGATGAAACACAGAAATATAAAGTTGTTTTCTAGCAACAACCTCTTCACTGGTTTCAGATCTCTTTAACATGGAATTATTCAGATGAGTTTTACTTCCACAAAGATTCTGCATATTGATTGATATTGGTGGACTGTATGACAGAAGTTTGAGTAGAGTGGCCCTTTATGGTTGAAATGTTCTGAATTGTGCAGGTTGTCATTATTGGTTCATATGATTTGTTTCATTGCTTAAAGGAAAAAGGTTCAGAACTATAAATTTAAAACACACTCTAACAAGTGGTGCTGTATTATACAAGGAATATTCAATTATTATATAGTAAAATTAATACAGTCAGAAAGGTGAATCAAATAACTTTTGCATGGTTCTAAAAATGTGTACAAGGAGCCTATGATTTGAAAACTTATCCTGCCACTGGCTAGATGCATTTTCTTTGAATGCGGGTTTCAATGTTGTTTCGGTGAATGTGGGTTTCTAAGGTAGAGAAGTTTTAATGCTAATTCTCTTTTCATTGTAAGACTATTGCTTTGTTTAGGTTTAGTAAATGTCTATCAGTGTTTGTGCTATAAAATTTGAAATAAAAGTTGTAAATGAAATCCAAATATCTGTAATCATTGTAGAAGTAAAGTATAAAACAGTATGCACACAGATTTGAACAGTGTCTATGACAAATGGGGAAAAATAACCAAGTATTGGGACACTGGAATGGCTGCGTGGGCAGGGGTGGGGCTGTGTGGGCGGGGGCAGCAGAGGGGCGGGGCTGTGTGGGCGGGGCTTGTTTGTACCCCCCCTGCAAAAAATCCTGCGGGCTCCCTTGTCTGTAGGGTACAAAGTACAGTGATAGAGCTTTGAGTTGGTCTGTCTAGGACATGTTGTTTAAGCTTTGTATTCCTTTACTAAGGTATCGCTGTGGGTGTTCCAGTTATTGCATGTGTCTAGACAGATAAATAACAAAGTATTTGTCTCAAAGTACTTTCTTTGAGAAGTGTTTTTGGATCTACTAATTAGTAAACAAGTTTATTTCTTTTGTTGTGTGTTTTATTTATGGCAGTGACCACTTTGGGGGGGGGGTATTTTTGAATTTCCCTTGATACTAGGTTCTGGTAGGCCCTATACATTATTCTAAACAGGTACATAATCCTTAAATGAAGCTTACTGCTGCATCATTATCAGGGGAGGTAGAGTCACAAATTAATTTTTATATTTTTCATACAGAAGGTGGTTAGCATGTCTGTAGTCCTTAAGGTACTGAGGTTTGCTGTTGGGGCTTTTGAAAGTTTAAAGGAGAAGGTCGTAAGTTTGTTGTCGAGGAGGAGTAGTGTAACAGTCAGCCATGTGTAAGAGTCAGGTCAAGAATTTTATGTTCTAGTAGGTTTATTAACCAGATGATACTCAATGAATTTTTGCTTTATTAAGTCTAGGAATTTTTCATCATATCCTACATTGGAGATATTGGTTTATATCGCAGTTTACTGAAGGGTAGTTACAGTCACCTAAAATAATGGAGGCAGACCATTTAGAACACAGACGAATATTATGTGCTCATCAGGGAACAAGGAAGATGTGTTGTAACAAACTATTAGTTGATATTTAGAAGGGTCACCTCAAGATTAATTAGATATTTACACCTCCCACAGATGGAATTATTAGTACTGAATTTACATTCATTATCTGCGAGAATATAGCAGTTAGGAGACAAACTAGTGTTAAAAGGCTGGCAACAGAGGTGAAACTAGAAGGCTGACCTTCCATCTTGTTCAGTACTTAGGTGTTTAAATGAGTAACGTTAATGCTGCAGTGAATATACAAAATACAGAGAACGCTCACCAGTGATTGGTAGTCTTGTCCCTAATACAAAATACAGAGAACGCTCACCAGTGATTGGTAGTCTTGTCCCTAATACAAAATACAGAGAACGCTCACCAGTGATTGGTAGTCTTGTCCCTAATACAAAATACAGAGAACGCTCACCAGTGATTGGTAGTCTTGTCCCTAATACAAAATACAGAGAATGCTCACCAGTGATTGGTAGTCTTGTCCCTAATACAAAATACAGAGAACGCTCACCAGTGATTGGTAGTCTTGTCCCTAATACAAAATACAGGGAACGCTCACCAGTGATTGGTAGTCTTGTCCCTAATGTTGCAGATTTTAAATCTAAAATTGAAAAAAAAGGGGTTAATACTATTAGGTATTGAACTGTACACTAACCAGGTAAGAAGATATGAAAGAGAGGGAATCTCAAGTTTTAGCAGTCCGAGGGAAGGGACTTCCTAGTTTTACCATTGAGAGCTGACTACTACTATGCAAGTTAAACATTTCAACGGTCAGCCTATGCATGGCCTTTCACTAGTGAGGAAAACTAAAACATTGCTTAAGATCTGAGTCACAGAAATACTGCAACTCAAATTGAAATGGATAGTTCTAGATCAAAATGGTTAGCTTTAAACTAATTTGAGCTGGGATGGCAATTTCAGATGGAGATGTAAAAAATAAATAAGCAGAAACAGTTGTAATACAGAATGTCTACTAATGAATTTCGAATATGGTCAGTTACTCTGATTCCTCAAATGAGAGGGTGAGCTCTCTTAACATTAGTCATAACTGTGAAATTACTTTCTCAAATTAATTTGTAATCCTCTTGCTTATGCAGTTTACTTCAGAAAGGTACTCAAAAATGTGAAACAAAACACCTCACCTAAGTTCTGCTAGACGCCAAGGAACAAATATGAAGAAAAAACGTTGCAGAACACTGCTGAATGTCCAAAGGTTTTAATAAAATCCAATGTCAAGTAGAAAAAACTGTACAAATCCAACTTCAGTAAGCAGTAAAAACAATTACAGATGAGCGCTTTCGGGTGTAACCCTTCTTCAGATAACTATCAAACAAAGTAGTAACAATTTAAAACAAAGCATGGCCAATCAAATTCAATATCATTGAGACCTGGAGGTCTATGGGCCAATAGTTCAACAATCCACTTGGCCTCATTGAGCTCTGTTATATTCTTAATATCACCCCCTCTACTGTTCAACCTGATATTAACAATGGCTTTAAATCTGAAGCTGTGCTGTGCATGTTTCTCTATATGCCTATAGAGGGCATTATGAGTATCAGCATTCCTAATAGCTGATAGATGTTGTAAAATCCTAACCTTAAATATGCAATTTGTTTTTCCAACATAAAAACTTTCACACTGATCACACTCTGCCATATATACTAAATCTGTAGTCCTACATGTAGCCCTGGCTTTAAACTCAAAAACCCTCCCAGTAACTGGATGAACAAAGCTAGTGTTTCTATTAATATAAGCACAAGCTTTACACAAACCACATGGAACAGTACCTGGGTTGGCCTTGAAATGTTTAATATCAGTTAACTTTTCATGAGTCAAAATGTCTTTAAGATTTTTATTTCTTCTAAAGCCAAAACAGGGATATTCCCCTACTATGGAATGAATTCTATCGTCAGTGGTTAGAATATTCCAATTCTTTCGGACTACATCACAGACCCCTCTTATGTTATTACTGTAAGTGAACATAATTTGAGGTTTCCTTTTATATATGCCCCTATTTGACTTAGATGAACTGTCTTGCATATCAGAGAGCAGCCATGGCGTCGACCTATCACTTCTATGTATCTTGCTGTTCTGGATAACTCTTTTGGTCATGGATTTGTTGTAACCTCTTTCACTAAACAAACCAATCAATTTATCAGCCTCAGCATTGAACAGTGTTTCATCTGTACAAATTCTAGAAACCCTACTAACCTGTCCTTTTATGATATTAGGAAAGGTATGCCTAGGGTGCATACTATCGAAGCTTAGTAGGGTGTTCCTCCAACAATCCTTCCTAAACAGGTGTGTGGACAAACCTTCATTCCTTTGAACTAAATGCACATCTAGAAAGTCAATGTCAGTCCATGAACTATTGGCCGTAAATCGCAAAAAGGAAGTGGATGAATTAATGAAAACTAAAAAATCATTAAACTGTACTTCATTCCCATTCCACAAAATAAAAATATCATCCACAAAACGCCTGTAAAGAATAATATATTGTGACCAAGTATTGTTTTTTACAATAAACCTGTTTTCCCAAAAAGACAGTACCAAATTAGCATAGGTATTGGCTTGTGCTTGTACAGTTTTTTCTACTTGACATTGGATTTTATTAAAACCTTTGGACATTCAGCAGTGTTCTGCAACATTTTTTCTTCATACTTCAGAAAGGTGCTACCTCTTTTTGTAGGGTAAATAAAACCTTCTGTCATGTCTGCTGCCTACCCCATCCTCCATCATGTGCTCCTGCAATGAAATACGCATATAAAACACATGTTCTGTCATTTCATTTCAGGGCAGTACACACTGGCTGCTATGGCTACCACTGCTACTGTTGTTGAGAAAAAAAGCACACTTTGCCAGTGACTTTACTAAAAGTAAATCTACCTTTTTCCAAGGAGTATTGATGTTGTTGTTAACTATATTAAGAGTGAAGGCATTTGAGGCCTATACTTTCAATACTGATACAGGAATATGCCGCGGTGGTAAGGCGGTAGCATTGTTACCTCACAGCAAGAGGTTCTCCCGTTCGAGTCATGGCTTGGCTTGGGAGTGCCTTCTGTGTGGAGTCTGCATGTCCTCCCCGTTGTTGGGTAGCATTTGAAAGACATGCGTGCGTAAATGGGTGTGCCTTCGTTGAAGGTTTGGTGTCGAGCTGGCACCTTGGCGTTTCGTAAAAATCTACTGCCAATCATTAGCGGACCGAAGTTCTGCTGTGGCGACCCCTTAACAGGAAAAAGCCGAAAGACAAACAACAACTTTCAATACTGATACAACTCTGAAAGTAAACTTTAAAGTAAGTTTGTTGCATCTGAGTGCATTTACTGTTCATGATCTTCACAGATGGGACAAAGACCGCATTCTCAGTGGTTAGAGCTTCATATCTATTACACTTAGCCAGCTCTAGGCTATATAGAATGATACAAATGATTAATGGCAAGGCGGTGCCTCCTCTCCTTTCCCTCCCGAGAGGCAGCACTGGGCATGTGTATTTAGGGCATGTTCTATACCAGTGCATGGTAGAGCATTTGGTTACAAGGGGCAGTGCTGCTGAAGCTTATGTCAGCTACAGAGACAGGATAATACCCTTTGTACCCACTTCACATCCAGCCTTTCATAGCTAGTATGCATGCTGAGGAGGAGAATGTTACAGGATAAACGAAAAATTCTCTTATGGCTGCTTGGATGACTACTGTGTCCCAACCCTGCTGTGGCTCTGCAACATGCAGCAGGTACATAGAACAATGGCAAACGTAAGCACAAAGTTGTCTGATAGGTAAACATGAATAAAGAATGAGTATTTAATATTCTAGATGTCAGGGTATCTATCACTGGTACCCTCCAATTTTCTAACTGCTATCAGGATTACTATCTCATTACCATTATGCTTTTACCTGGACTATTAATTGTCCAATTGGAACATTATACAGCTCTTTGTAATCAACTGATGCTGTTATACAGTCAAACATTCTTTCAAACTTAAGTTTGCTCTCTCTGCAGACCAACATGTATATGAAAACACTGAAGAACACCCACTCTCGATGAATTCAAACAACCAATATTCTTGGGGTTTCCCGCAGTCTGTATAATCAAGTTGCAGAAGTTTTATAAGATATTAGCAAGGAAAACAGAAAGAGGAAAAATGATGAAACATTTAACATTAAGAACATCACAATGCCCGAAAGCATATACTGTTAAAGCAAATCGAACACAATACGTTACACAAGACAATTCCAGTCCTGCTATAAAATAAACAGGGAAATGCTTTCTAGAATGTATTTTAAGGTTACTGAGCAGCATATCACTTTTTGCGATATGAAAACACACATGTTGATTAAAATCATGGATAATCAAAGAACACAAAATTTTAATAAACTGGACAGGATGATGTTTCAACAGAAGTTTTTCTTTTTTAATTTAGGAAAGTGAAGAAATAAGTGAATCATTTACATAGGAATTTAGCAGTTGTACTGTGTAAGTGCTAAGTGTTGGACCTATTGGAAAGATCTTCCCCAGTGATAGCATATGTTATTAAATAACTGGGATATAAAAGTGAAAGGAATACTTTTTATCAGAAGAATGAAATAGTGTAGGTGTGGTAAGAAAATATGGCTGAACTCTATGTTAAAAATATTTCAGCAGTCTGATATTATACTGCAAATCATAAACCCAGACACCAAAAATCTCCTACACTGACTTTTCCAAATCTATGATGTACCCTCCTCTTGCCACTGTTATAAACATGCACCTAAACTTTTAACAAATGTTAATCTATACTACAATAACAGCACAAAACCAAGCCCCTGTTTGTCTTGCCCTTTTATCAAGGTCAATTCAGAAGCCCACACAGTGTTCTCCTCCTGCCAAGCATTTTCTGTAAAAGTTGTTTTATCAATTTTAAGATTCAGGCACAAATCAAGGAACTAAGTAGACTATATTCCTTGATTAAGTATATCAATACAAATCACTTACGCTTATAGGATCTGTGGCCGTAAGCCCTTAGTGAGTTATTAATAAAGGACTACTGATGGATACAAGGGGAAAGCAGGTTTTCAGGGAACTAAGGGGATACTGTGGCATTAAAACAGTATTTTCACAATATGAACTCCCTACATTCTTTTATGGGATCTCACTGAAATGACCCCTCTTTTGTTTTGGGGTGTGTGTGAATCCAATAACATAGCAAGGGTGAGACAAAGGAGACATGTTCTCTGGGCATAACCTTTTAGAGAGCACAATCAGAGTGCTGGTCGTGCATTCTTTTTTATCAGCATGTCAGAGATGCAGGTACAGAAAGCAACTTCTCTGTGCTGTTTCTGGTATGGAGGGGAAATACCTGGGAGGAGGGAGTGTGCTTCAGACTGCCATGAGCAGTCTAGCGGAGGAAGCATATCCTCTTTTACCTTTTTTTACTCTTCACTATAAGCAAGTGAGTGGTGGGATGTTAGTTGTGGGACTGGCAGAGGGTACTCGGTCAGCCATCTTCACCTCTGAGTGCATCTCAGATGGGCATTCCTACTTACACTTCTGTACCAGCTGTAGTATTGTGAACTCCTACTAGACCATTACAAATTCCCCAACTTGAATGACCCTCTGAATGGCTGTTGCTCCCACTTGAGGCAAAGCAAGACAACCTTACTTCCATTTTCATTTGTACAGCAGCTTTAATAATCACATACACATAAGTGGTAGTGGTAAGAGAAGGGTATTTGCAATCGTTACAGAATCTTTTCAGTACAAGAATGTTCATTCAGCAGTATTTCATGGTAAAATCAAACAATATTTTAAAACACTCTGTCAGAAGTAGGTTATAATAAAATAATTGCCTTCCTACTAAGCTGACATCATTTTTTTTTAAATATACGTTTGACAACTACACCTATTTTGTACTTGGAGAAGGTAATAGCTGCTGATTAAATATCAACCTGCAGAATGGCACCATGGTTCACAGTCACAATGCAATAAAACAGTCAGTAAAAATATATTACACAGTGCACTGCATTATGTAGATATATAAATGCAGTTAATCTATGCATCAAATCATACTCAGAACTGAAAATGCGACCTTCTGTAACCTTATGTAAATAACTTGGTAACTGGTATTGATTTTTGTCACAATTGTGTGTCAACACACAATACAGTTATCAAATTACCAGTTCAACCTATAGCAGTAGCCCTAGTCTTTAGTGCCTATTAAAATTGAGTCATCAATTTTCTCTTTATGACACTTTTTCAACATTATGCATTTTATAGTTCACTAGAAATGAGATACTGTTGGATAAGAAATTCCTGTGAAGGAATGAACTGCAAATAAGCGGCAACCTGAAATGTACAAAGTCAGTGTCCTTATGTGTGTAGAGTCAGTGTCCTTATGTGTGCAGGACATGGCTTATGAATGCAGGACGTTTACTATTAACAAATGCCCTTTTAGTTAAACTTGAATGAAACCTTTACTGGAATTAATGCTAACAAGCTAGAATTCTGGCAGACACTAGATCCCAGAGATAGGGTTCATGGTTCTAGCACCACTTACATCTTCTCCTTTATCACAAATGTTGCTCGACACAGCAGATATGTTCAAAGTTGTAGCAAAGACAACAAGAGTAATACAGCTGATGGAGGGGCACAATGTGAACATAGGCCTGGCTTGTTAATGCTTATTCTGTTGAATAAATGATTAAAATAAATGTCTGCCGAGGTCACTCATTACTATCCTACATCCATACACCTTTCCACGTCACTTCACTGTAGTGCAAGAACACACACAATACCACACTGCTTACTTACCCCTACACTATTAAACAAAGTTTTACTCTTTGTATAGTGTAAAACAATGTTGATACAAAAAAACATAGAACTGCATAGAGAACAAAATCGCACATACATATATACAAGTTAGCTCGTTACACTATTTTATGGATTCCTCATTTTCCTGAAACAATCAATAATCATACATTATTACAACAATGTAACTAACATGCCTTTGTATTCAGTCTATGCCATACTCAGCACCAGTTTGCTTTGGAGAAATATGGCATAGATAATGCACAATTCTATGCCAGTCATTCCTGAAAACTAAGCACCACTCACCTATTTTCTCCTGTCAAAATATGAACCATCAAACAACAAAGGCTGCAGAGACTATAACCAATATGAAGCTACTTTCTTAGCAGTTTTTGATTAAACAACTTTTGGCAGAAAAGTTCTGTTGTCAGAAATTACTACTATGCTATCTATTTGGACTTCAAAATCACTCACATTATTTGTCCAAAAGGAGTGTTTAAGCATACATACAGAAATATGGTGCTGCATAACCCCAAATCAGTCAACCTGACCCACATTTCATTAACACAGTCTAAATACATTACTTTGAAACATGACATTGTAATTCAATTTACTGAGCAAAAGCACATGGCCATAGTCATTGTTTCCTTGTTGTTCACACAGTCCTTCTCTTGGATGCCAGGTTCCTTGATATCATATACAATGAAACAATTAAAAGATATCCAATCAAACAGATACAAGTTTAATACCCGTTTCAGAAATTATATCCTTTAAACCCTGTAATAACCAATCAAAGGAACTGTATATATGACATGCAAAAGTGTGAGTAACTAAAACTCAAATCAGATTGTATGACAGCCCCATTTGGTAAGTAAGTTAATTATTAACTATAATTATATTAGTAGTAGGAGCAATTGGCTTTGTAAAAAAAAAAAAATGTACAGTCATATTTAGATATGCTACCGATACGTGTAACTCCAGATGAATTAAAGGAGTCAATTCTATACAGATTGTGGGTGCTGTGAAGGGCACTTTTGGCTAACATCAAAGACTAGAACAATACTTATTTCATGAACTTTAATCATACTTTGACATAGGAATAGGGTCCATGCGTGTCATGGTACTAGAAACCCAAAAAAGTTGCAGAAATTAAATTATGGTTTACAGGGCATTAAGTGACAACTACCTCTGGGAATGTTTGAGGCTATCAAAAAGTAATAGAGAATTATTTGATAACCTAACATTTAGCTTCAAATGGCATTCTCTCAGACACCAAACTTATTTTTATTTATTTATTTTACAAAACATTTTATGCTAATCATGAAAGGACTAGGGCCAGTCTCCAGTTAGAGTATCAGGAAGCTTACTGCATACTGGTCATGAGGCAGTGTGACTACACCTACTACGTGTCTAGAAGGACTCTCTTGTCACATCAATGGCATTTGTGAAGTATGACCCTTGGAGCAGAGCTGCTTCAACAGGACTCCCCATTTTCTTGCATCACCTACAGTCTAGAGGCTGCTCTGTCCCCATCAATTCACCTGTATGTCTTCCATCAGAATGTATACAAGTCAGGAGGGAATGGGTACCCAGATTATTATCACTGATGCCCACTTGTGATACAAGGTAAAAAGGACCTTACAAGCTGCTTTTAAAACTTGTACAAAATAACCAATTAAACAAATGGCACAGACATCCTAATATTGATGGGACAAATTATGGTACCCTAAGAGCATCATCTTACATTGCCAACTGTGATTTACTTCTATGTTAATTTTCATATCTACTTTTAAAATTAAAGGAATTCTAACAGTATCAACTCACTCACTATTTAATCACATGAGAAGGTCCTTTTTTAATGTACTGACATGTACAAGGTCAGCTGGTCTTGTTTAGGAGTTATTTTCTGTTGACAACAGACTAAAAGATGCTATTTTCAGTGTGACATTAAATCCGAGGTAACAGAATACATCACATGTAAAAAGACAAGAAACAACACTCTGAAGGGCAAGAATGTGAAATAGAAAGGGTCATTACATTTGCTTATGTAACTACATCTGTCATGGAAACCACAGGGATGCATTTAAAACATGCATAGTTATATTTGCACTTAATATCCGGACAGCAGAAAAAAGGTAATTATACAGTGCAAGATCAGTATTGTGTTAAGCAGTGTACATGCATTTGAAGAATTGCAATTTTTTTCCCCATACTTCAAAAATGGTGGCTATTTTCTATTTTATTTTATTTTACAGTATTCAGAAATCTTGCTCATCAAATTATATACAGTATGAAACAGCTTTAAGAAAATGGTAAAGGTAAAACAATATTTGTTGAGAAGCTCTGAATCCTATAGTTACTCATTTTTTAAATTTTCTGAAGCAACCCCCCCTTCCGCACCCCATTAAGTAACATTCTGCAGGTGTCAAAGTTAAAAGCATTACTTTGCAAACACACCCTTAATTGGTGGCAGGTGTGAGCTATGCTTCAGAGCATACAGTAAAGCAACACTGCACACGGAGTCAGCTGTTTAATGGCTGACTATCATTTCTCTTCAGACCTGCAGCTTTATTTTTTTTTGCTTCAGAAAAGAAGTAAAATGGCAAGGACAAACTGAATCCAGTACATGAACTACTGACTGCAGACATTGTCACTAGTTTAAGGAATGTAAGAGGACAGACTGAATCCAGTACATTAACTACTGACTGCAGACATTGTCAGTAATTTAAGGAATGTAAGAGGACAGACTAAATCCAGTACATGAACTACTGACTGCAGACATTGTCAGTAATTTAAGGACTGTAAGAGGACAAACTGAATCCAGTACATGAACTACTGACTGCAGACATTGTCACTAGTTTAAGGAATGTAAGAGGATAGACTGAATCCAGTACATGAACTACTGACTGCAGACATTGTCAGTAATTTAAAGAATGTAAGAGGACAGACTGAATCCAGTACATGAACTACTGACTGCAGACATTGTCACTAGTTTAAGGAATGTAAGAGGACAGACTGAATCCAGTACATGAACTACTGACTGCAGACATTGTCAGTAATTTAAGGAATGTAAGAGGACAGACTAAATCCAGTACATGAACTACTGACTGCAGACATTGTCAGTAATTTAAGGACTGTAAGAGGACAAACTGAATCCAGTACATGAACTACTGACTGCAGACATTGTCACTAGTTTAAGGAATGTAAGAGGATAGACTGAATCCAGTACATGAACTACTGACTGCAGACATTGTCAGTAATTTAAAGAATGTAAGAGGACAGACTGAATCCAGTACATGAACTACTGACTGCAGACATTGTCACTAGTTTAAGGAATGTAAGAGGACAGAATGAATCCAGTACATGAACTACTGACTGCAGACATTGTCAGTAATTTAAGGAATGTAAGAGGACAGACTAAATCCAGTACATGAACTACTGACTGCAGACATTGTCAGTAATTTAAAGAATGTAAGAGGACAGACTGAATCCAGTACATGAACTACTGACTGCAGGCATCGTCACTAGTTTAAGGAATGTAAGAGGACAGAATGAATCCAGTACATGAACTACTGACTGCAGACATTGTCAGTAATTTAAGGAATGTAAGAGGACAGACTGAATCCAGTACATGAACTACTGATTGCAGACATTGTCAGTAATTTAAGGAATGTAAGAGGACAGACTGAATCCAGTACATGAACTACTGACTGCAGACATTGTCAGTAATTTAAGGAATGTAAGAGGACAGACTGAATCCAGTACATGAACTACTGACTGCAGACATTGTCACTAGTTTAAGGAATGTAAGAGGACAGAATGAATCCAGTACATGAACTACTGACTGCAGGCATTGTCACTAATTTAAGGCATGTAAGAGGACAGACTGAATCCAGTACATGAACTACTGACTGCAGACATTGTCACTAGTTTAAGGAATGTAAGAGGACAGACTGAATCCAGTACATGAACTACTGACTGCAGACATTGTCACTAGTTTAAGGAATGTAAGAAGACAGAATGAATCCAGTACATGAACTACTGACTGCAGGCATTGTCAGGAATGTAAGAGGACAGACTGAATCCAGTACATGAATCCAGTACACGAACTACTGACTGCAGACATTGTCAGTAATTTAAAGAATGTAAGAGGACAGACTGAATCCAGTACATGAACTACTGACTGCAGACATTGTCAGTAATTTAAGGAATGTAAGAGGACAAACTGAATCCAGTACATGAACTACTGACTGCAGACATTGTCAGTAATTTAAGGAATGTAAGAGGACAAACTGAATCCAGTACATGAACTACTGACTGCAGACATTGTCACTAGTTTAAGGAATGTAAGAGGATAGACTGAATCCAGTACATGAACTACTGACTGCAGACATTGTCAGTAATTTAAGGAATGTAAGAGGACAAACTGAATCCAGTACATGAACTACTGACTGCAGACATTGTCAGTAATTTAAAGAATGTAAGAGGACAGAATGAATCCAGTACATGAACTACTGACTGCAGACATTGTCAGTAATTTAAGGAATGTAAGAGGACAGACTGAATCCAGTACATGAACTACTGATTGCAGACATTGTCAGTAATTTAAGGAATAGAGGACAGACTGAATCCAGTACACGAACTACTGACTGCAGACATTGTCAGTAATTTAAGGAATATAAGAGGACAGAATGAATCCAGTACATGAACTACTGACTGCAGGCATTGTCACTAATTTAAGGCATGTAAGAGGACAGACTGAATCCAGTTCATGAACTACTGACTGCAGAACATTGTCACTAGTTTAAGGAATGTAAGAGGACAGACTGAATCCAGTACATGAACTACTGACTGCAGACATTGTCAGTAATTTAAGGAATGTAAGAGGACAGACTGTATCCAGTTCATGAACTACTGACTGCAGACAATGTTAGGAATGTAAGAGGACAGACTGAATCCAGTACATGAACTACTGACTGCAGATATTGTCAGTAATTTAAGGAATGTAAGAGGACAGACTAAATCCAGTACATGAACTACTGACTGCAGACATTGTCAGTAATTTAAAGAATGTAAGAGGACAGACTGAATCCATTACATGAACTACTGACTGCAGACATTGTCAGTAATTTAAGGAATGTAAGAGGACAGACTAAATCCAGTACATGAACTACTGACTGCAGACATTGTCAGTAATTTAAAGAATGTAAGAGGACAGACTGAATCCAGTTCATGAACTACTGACTGCAGACATTGTCAGGAATGTAAGAGGACAGACTGAATCCAGTACATGAACTACTGACTGCAGATATTGTCAGTAATTTAAGGAATGTAAGAGGACAGACTGAATCCAGTTCATGAACTACTGACTGCAGACATTGTCAGGAATGTAAGAGGACAGACTGAATCCAGTACATGAATCCAGTACATGAACTACTGACTGCAGACATTGTCCGTAATTTAAGGACTGTAAGAGGACAGACTGAATCCAGTACATGAACTACTGACTGCAGACATTGTCACTAATTTAAGGAATGTAAGAGGACAGACAGAATCCAGTACATGAACTACTGACTGAAGACATTGTCAGTAATTTAAGGAATGTAAGTGGACAGACTGAATCCAGTACATGAACTACTGACTGCAGACATTGTCAGTAATTTAAGGAATGTAAGAGGACAGACTGAATCCAGTACATGAACTACTGACTTCAGACATTGTCAGTAATTTAAGGAATGTAAGAGGACAGACTGAATCCAGTACATGAACTACTGAATCCAGACATGAACTACTGACTGCAGACACTGTCAGTAATTTAAGGAATGTAAGAGGACAGACTGAATCCAGTACATGAACTACTGCCTGCAGACATGGTCAGTAATTTAAGGAATGTAAGAGGACAGACTGAATCCAGTACATGAACTAGTGACTGCAGACATTGTCAGTAGTACAAGAACTACTGACTGCAGACATTGTCACTAATTTAAGGAATGTAAGAGGACAGACTGAATCCAGTACATGAACTACTGACTGCAGACATTGTCAGTAGTACATGAACTACTGACTGCAGACATAGTCAGTAATTTAAGGAATGTAAGAGGACAAACTGAATCCAGTACATGAACTACTGACTGCAGACATTGTCAGTAATTTGAAGGAATGTATGACAGCAAAATAAACAGATAACCAACATCTAGTTGCTAAAGAATCAAAATAAAAATGTCCAAATTATTAAGACTTACAAGATTTGTTTTTCTTTTTCAAGTTGCTTATGCTTTTCCATGGCTCTTAATTTACTAACTACCATAGACAATACAGTGATTCTTTCTGATTTAGAACATTTTATAAAACACATCAAGCACTACTTCACTATTGCAGTTCCCTCTAAAATTATTTCATACAGGGAAAAAAGATACTTAGAGCGAAAAACATGCAACTTTTTTTCTATTTTCTGTAGATTTCAAACCCTAAAATGATGAACCGTACAATACTGGGTTTTGCACTCTGTGTCAAAATCTAAGTTACTTTCTTCATTTTATCACATAACTGTTTGTAGCTTCAAACTATCACAGAGGTGGGTATTATCAGGTGACAATGAAAAAATCTTTCAGATGTAGAAAAGGGAATGCGAAAGAATGTGTCCATTTGTGTGTGTGTGTGTGTGTGTGTGTGTGTGTGTGTGTGTGTGTGTGTGTATGTTTGTGTGTCTGCGTGCATGGATATGTTTCTGTGTATATATGTACTGACTGCCTACATACCAAGAACAGAAATAACAGCTAAAATAGTTTGCATTCAAAACATACATTTTCCATATTTGTTTCTGTTACCCCACCCACACTTACTGTCCAATATGTCCCACTGCCCCTCCTCAGCTCTTCAATAAGCTAGAAGGGGTATATGGGCATCCCAGTGTGATGTCATCCACATGTAAGGGGGAGATGTTTCCACTAAGTCCTGCACTTAATCCCTAGATTTCCAAGCATAGAATGCAATAAGGTTAATGTGGTCCATGTACATAACCTGTGCTCGTACACCCTAATTGTATGTAGGCTACCTGAGGCCGCTTCTGTCCATATCTTTCTCAAGTTCTATATTATGATTTGAATAACAGTTTGTTCTTGTAAGAACCAATCATGGTTGTTTTTTTGGAGATTACAGCTCTGTAAAAAATCAGCCAGCCCTTCCCTTCTGGATTCTCACCATGGCTTTGCTTGCCACGGTTGTTATCCTTAATGGCCTACAGTTTTAAAGGCAGGTAAGCTGGATTTCTTTCCAATCACACCCCAGGTACAGTATAAGAATAAAAACAAATATTTATATAATTTAATACAAAGTAATATTATTAATATTACTTCGCATGACATAATATAATAATTATAAACAGTGCATAATATTGTTAAATTCCTTGTAGTTACCATCCCGGCCTCGAACATATCTGTTAGAGCAAAAATACCACACCATAAGGGAAAAAAAAAGATTAACTAACGGTTCATGGATGCATGCATCTGCTTCCTTTTAAATAGTTTAATAAAAAAAATAAAGAAGTCTATATTCTGTTTCCTACGAAGAAGAAAGCTTTTATAGCACATATGAATTTATAGTGGAGAATGTCAAGTCATTTTAAAGTCAGCACACAAGATTTAAAGCTTCTTGTGATTGATTTGACTGGCAAGAGTTCTACAGAAAGCCCCCTACAGGTTATAGTTAATAACTTAAAAATGAAAGAAAATGTCAACAAGGAATTACTCTATAAGGTTTACTAGAAGTAGCACTCAGTGATGTTCACATAGAGTATTTATTTACAGATCTTGATTTAAATTGACTACATAATTTATAAATTCTTTGCAGAGATTGTAGATACCCGCAACCTCGCATTCCTCCCTCGTTAAGATGTATTACTTGTTTACTGTCCTTAACATGAACAGTCCAGTGACAACTTTACTCAGACTCATAAGTACTTGAACTGTCCCTAGATATCCTGTGGAAAAGAAATGTTGTTCTTTATTTGGCTAAACCTTTCGTGGCTACATACAGAATGGACCCAGTTTTCTCAAGACTGATTTGTAGGACCATTTTTTGTAGCTCTCCCCAGAACTATACCTAACAGAATCTCAGCTTTGCACTAGTTTCACAAGCAGAGTGGACTGAAGCCAGGATGATCATGTGTACAATGGTTTGCCTAGAAGATAAAGTTCCATTGTTTCCATGTTTAAGAGTAAACAGCAGAGGTTCAACGATTTTGTCCTGAGTCTCTGCTACACATTACTGTGAACACTGTCTAGTCTTTCTTACATATGATTGTGAAGACTAACTAGTCTTTGCTAGACATGTCTACAAACACTGACTAGTCTTTGCTACAGATGGCTACAAATACTGACTAAACCTTGCTATGTGAATACTTACTATCACTTAATACTTGAAAAGGTCTAGGGCCCAAGTAAACTGCAAACCTTTTAAGTGGTAGATGACAGCTCTATTAACAATTTGGCATGATTTATTAAGTCAAAAGTGTTTGATAGATCCATAAAAGCCACCTCTGTCAGTTCATCTAATGACAATAAAAAAGAAATGGGTCTTTAACACATCACAGAAGATTTGGGTCTGTGTTTGGGTAAGGGGCAACTTTGCAGAATTCTGAATGTCATGGAAAACAGTGGACAAATGTGTAGCATTTGTGATACTGAGAAAAAAAAACACTGAATGCTTCTGGCATCCTTTCTCCTGAACTAGAGAATTTCTCATTGATGTTTAATGAAATACCATGGGAGTACTTTCCTCTATGAGTTGAATTAATAATTTCCTTGCTAAAATCTTGTGTGCCTCCAATTAAGAAAAACTGCTTTGTCTTCAGATTGCTCTAGCTTTTGTTTGTAAGCCTTTTATAATGGTTTCTAACTTTGCAATAATCCTGAGACCCAGTTTAAGAGTTACTGGCATTCCCTCAGTTGCCTAGTTCTGCGTATTATTTTTCTTGCAAAAGATGAAACGTGAACAAAACATTGTAAATCTGCTTTTACACATCTCATGAGATCACACATTGTCTGCCAGCTCTTTGCACAACTGTGACTGCCTTTATTGTTTAAATTATTTGTTGCGATACATGACTTTGAATACTATCTGGTCTTTGCTACACGACTGTGAACACTGACTAGTCTTTGTTACATATGACTGCAAATACGGATTAGTGTTTGCAAAACATGACTGTAAATACTAACTAGTCTTTGGTACACATGACTACAAATACTGACTAGTCTTTGCTACATATGACTATGAATACCTACACATCTTTGTTACACATGACTGTAAATACTGACTAATCTTTGCTACATGAGACTATGAATACTGACTAGTCTTTGACTACAAATACTGACTAGTCTTTGCTACACATGACTGTGAATACCTACATGTCTTTGCTACACATGACTGTGAAATACTGTTCATCCTTTGCTGAGAAGACAGCAAAGGTACTTCAGAAATAAAAAAAAAACTCAAACCTTTAATGGCATAGGTATGCGTCTATCAGAACTGTTGCATATTTGGTTTAATCATGCATTATTGCCGGTCTTAGGGTTTATTTTAATAGGCAGTCTTATATGATAGTCAAATTAGCAACAACAGTGATGTAGTATGAGGTTCATTACTCTTTGGGCATAAATATTAAATTTGCTCATTGGAAATGCATTATAACTATAATTATGGAAACGGAAATACAATTATCTTGTTTACAGCATTTATGGGTAGCTGAAGGAAGGAACAATGTGCCTACCACAATTTTAGTCTGTACCTATCTATAACGCATTCACATACATATCAGTCTAGTTCAGAGTTGGCAATGTTTGGAGATGTACTTAAAAGAATGCAGTCAATGTTTTTCTAACTAGCAGAAGCATCCTTCTTCCATTTCTGGTTTCTGACTTTGAAATTCATGGCAGGAGGAAGCACTGTATATGGAATACTTTGGGAACTCCATCTTCCATTGTTGTGTCTTTCGGCTTTTCCCGGTTAGGGGTCGCCACAGCAGAACAGCGGCCCGCTAATGATTGGCAGTGGATTTTTACGTGCCGAGTTGCCAGCTCTGGTACGCCCATTCACACATGTCTCCACACAGAAGACGCTTTAGCTGAGAATCGAACAGGACAACGTCTTACTGTGAGGCGACAACGCTCCCGCAGCACCACCACCGCCTTCCATTAGTGTAGAAAATAGCATGTTTACGTATATTAAGCCACAATCTAACACAGTGTACCTGTTCCTAATACAGATGGCAATTACATTACAAACATTGCTCCGTTTCCTGTAACGACTATCTCTTCCTGTATCTAGACACAGTGCTAACATGACCACAGTAGTTAATGCAGTACAACAGTAGAGAGAACGATATATATAGGGAAGACAGTAGTAATATAATATACTTTAAAATACTCCTCCTTCATGAATTAAATACTGTGCATTCTCAGGTGTGTTGGGGGGCATATGAGTTTCAATGCTGCAATGTGCTCAGTGTTGACAGTCTCAGAATGAGGTTATCGAGGAGCATGTATCATAAAAATAGGGCCGAAACCACCATCAGGACTAACTTTTAAATTTGGGAGGACAGGGATACTTTTTACCTCAAGGGAATGTTTGTTCTATAATCAGGAACCTCAAAAAAAGTCTCTTCATAAAACTATTGAAATTTTATTATGTTGTTGCTAGTATAAACCTGGTAAGTAATAAAACTAATCTCTGTAATTACAGTGAATACATTGTCCTAATGAGATTTGTAGATCAGCATCCTATCATCTCTGTGAAATCATCAGATTATCATGAAAGTTGCAGGCTGTTTAGCCTATTTCTATGTGACATATCCTTTACATTGAAAATTATCTTTGTAAAGAATTTTTGAATGCATTCCAATTTCCCTATATCACTGATGTTTGCAATAACAAACAAACAAATAAGAAGCTAACATACAAATTGTAAATCTAATCAATCTCGTACATGTCACCATACAAGTTGAATTTCTTGACTAATTGCAAAGATTTACTATCACATATTCAAATGCACTGTGTTAGAGTGTGAAGATGTCTGAACAAATTGTTCAGAAATCAGAACACAGTAAATAACAAACTGAGCATTTCAGTAAAGTCGAACGTTGAATATGCTGACTTTGTTGAAATGCTCACATCCACTCAACATTGTAAAACACGTTTTGCAGGGGGGCAAACCCCCCTGCACCCCCTACTTATATATACAAACTCTGAGATCGCATTATACTGAGGAAAAAGGTACATTTCCCGATCCCCACTATATTGCGATCTGCACTACGATGTTGAACTTTGCTATAGCGAATGTTCGCTATTGTAAGGTTCAACAATGTAGTAATTGCACTTAAGGTTCTGCTAACTGAGTTTCGAACATATGTGGATCGCACAAAGTGCAATTGACTGTGTGATAGTAAACCAATTGCAAATAGCCTGTGTTTCAGACTCAAGAATCACCTTTTACTAATGTCATTGGTATTGTTAGCAAATCCAAAGCTTCTGTCAGAACATACAAATGCAATTCAAAATTCTTCTTTTGTCATTAATAGAATAAACACATTTCTTAATTATTTTGACCTTATTTTATCAAACTGAAACTAAGCACATTTACTACTATTAAGAAGGATGTCAATAAAAGTAGTTCACTGATAGAGACCAAATAATATTATAATTTAAGAGCATCTTGTATGATGGAAACCATGACATTAACATTTGAATCATCCAAACCTTGTCTAGGAATAGTGTAAGATCAAATATACTAAACAAATGCTCCCAGGACCCCTTTTAGAAACCATTTTAGTTCAGGGAAGTGTGTCACCAATATACACTTGACATTTACCAAGAAAAAGTGCAGCTTCATTAGTCTATTTCTATGTAACATATCTTTTTCATTGAAATTCATGCAGTAAAATGTTTTGAATGTGTTCCAGCTTGAAGCTGGTAGATCACATACTTATTTCATGTATTTATTTAGATCTATTTCCAAAAGCTAGAGCCAAAGAAGTTACTGGTACCCTACGCCAACAGCATCCATCACATTTGAACAGAGGTTCAATTAGCTGGAGGACAAGAATGTAACTGAATAAAGCCACACTGAGTAATCTACAGATTCTTCAACAAATCATGAGGAAACAGACCTACTGGAGGTCTTTCAAACATTTGTGTATGACAGGTGTCAGACTAATAAGCATACAATTACCACCTCTTATTTTATTTGCCTACCTTAGGAACAGGAATATCAATAGCCTTTCTCTCCCCAAACCACTAGAACAAATTACCAACCTTCTACGAAACAGGTAAGTAATGCAGGGCAGTAATGTTTTCTATATATTGGTAATAAAACAGCCATTGAGGCCATATGGTCCAACAGATGCATTGGGTTTCATTTTATCCAAGGCCTTAGCTACTTGACTCAGTTAAAGTGGGATAGTAGTCTAGTCCAGAAGACATCTTAAAAGAAAAAGGTATACTCACTTAAAAGTTGTACTAATAAACTATGGTCAGTGATAATGCCCTTTTAGTGTATACCTAGCAGAGAGTGTTGTTGTTCCTTCCACATTCTTGGAGAAAGCTTCTTTTATTGGGTGTCTAATTATTGATACCCTTTGCTCATATACTGCAGTATTATGTGAAAGTACATTAGCATTATTCAAATTGTTTGTTAATTTAGCAATAAAAAACTCCACGTCAGTTGTGCATTATACTAGTTACCGTACCTGACCTCACTGAAACACTATTGCGACTTACAAATACACAGGACGTGACCTCAATGCTCCCTACTGAGTGATATCACCTTAGGGTGGGAATGGTGTATGGAAGACAAATATGGGCCCCAAAAAGTTCCAGGTGAGACATAGCTCTCAACCACTTATTCTTATAATCAGAGGTAAAGCAAAAACAATTAGGGAATAAAGACAATATCAGGCACAGTTTTAATATTCCAAGGGTTTAAACAGAAAGTTTATAGAATGAGAGAAACTGAATTGTCAGTTATTGTGACACCACACATTTCTTAATGGCTGTAACTATTGCTATTTTTTAACAAAATCACATTTTACAATTGAAGGCCAAAATTCTGAAGAAGGATCAAGTCTTCTCAAAAAAATAGGAGCACTTAAGAGGCATGGCAGAAAGCAATGTAGATTCTAGTATTATTCATGCATCTTTACTGTTAACCACCATGACAGCGGAATTATTTATGCAGAATCCTGAAAATGCCAACAATTCACTTTTAAGGAAAAAGAACTTAGTAAAACAAAGGAACTCAGCAAATGCAAAATGCTTTACCATAATTTGTTTTCCTTCTGAGGCATCTAGAGTACACAACTTTATAACCCTCATGGTGGTCTATTAAAATAATAGTATTATATAGTAACCAATTAAAAAAATGAGACTCAAAATTTCAGAGTCTATTAAAAAGTTATTAGCATGCAGTATACTGAAAACAGTGTCAACTTTCTTAAGTAATGGTTCAGTGTGATGGACAACCTAAAGGGGTATGGTACCATATATACTGTGGACACTTGCTTAAAGCCTGTTCAGCCATTCTTAGCCACTCGAGTGAGCTTCTGATGAAAGAATTTTACATGGATCAAAGTCTCCTACACAACCCTACAAGAAGGGTGCAAAGCCCCTGCATGGTCGTGACTATTAAAACTACCTCAGAGTGTCAAAACTCAAGGGTAAGTTAAAATCCATTTTGTCAAAAGCTCATTTAATTAACCAGCTATTATCAAACAGGCTTTTCACAAACCAGAAAAACAGCAGCTGAAAGCCTACACCATTACATTCAGAATCCCACAGAAAATTGCCCTTCAGTTTACATAAGTTGAATTTTGATTACATTTGCAACAAGCTGAGATAATTACTGTTAGCCATTATAATTTGCTGGATTCATCAGTTGACCAGAATCCTTAAACCAAAGCTAAATGCTTTGCAACTCCCAGAAGAAAAGAGAATGTAGCTGTACTTGTGAAATTCCCAATAAATTCCTAAGATGTCAAATTAGTGTTGTGAATCACTGAGTCTCTGGGTATAAAACGCAGAAACTCTCAAAGAAATTTCATAATTTTGAAAAATCAAACAATACCAATAAAATGTACAAATTTCTCAAACCTTGACCTACAAACTGTAAACATGTATGCATTCCAAAGTTTCCTGACTAGTTAGATTCTTTTGAAGTCAATTGTTGCAAGACTGTCATATCAGAAATAATTATGAAATTATCAAGAAATCATTATGAAATTACATTAAATTCACCCATTAGGTAAGTCTAAATTATTGTGCAAGTAAAGTAAAACCAGACATAATTTACTTCAATGTATAACTGTATGACACATTTGAAATGTAATAGTTTTTTTAACAATGACTTCGGCTTGTTAATACAACCAATGCAGAAGCTTTACAATGCCTCAGACAGTCAAACAATAAGCAACAAACAATAAGCTCTAGTCTGTCTTTGATTGTCATTGTTCAGGACATCAGTAGTACTACAGCTCCTCATCACTTGGTTTCTGATACTATGCACAACTTAAAACAAATTAATACTAAATGTCACTCTTGTCAGCTTATCCCAACTGCTAATATGTTCATATATATTGTGATGCCCCAGCACTGGCCCAGTAATCAAGGAGCCTCAAGCCTCACCACCAGCAGAGCCATTAGTTCCCTGTGCCTCTGTCCAGCAGATCCACTGCACTGATCCCCGGGGTAAATTTTCTGCTTCCCATCCACTCGTCAAGGTTTCTCTTGAAGAGTGTTAGTGAGGGGCTCTGCCTAATGTAGATTGGAATCCTGTTCCAAAGCATGGGGGTGTCTCTGGGACAGGAATCTATCCTTCCAGCACGTCCTATTTATTGTTGTGGTGAGGTTTAGATCCCTAGAGCATGTGACTCTTGGGGATTTGTTTTTTTTTAGGTGGAGCATGTCCATCAAGTCTGGGTTGGACATGGTCGTGTATGTCAGGCAGAGATCACCTCTGAGTAAGCAGTATGCAACCGAGTACAGCTGGAGTTTCTTCAGTCGGGCTGCATAGGGCATATGTTAGAGGCCAGTAATCCTCTTGGTGAGGTACTTCTGTGGTCTTTCCAGCTGTTGCAGGTGTCTTGTAAGGTACATCCCAAATGGGGCATTGTACTCTAGGATGGGTCTAATGAGTGATGAGTAGAGGGGCACAATAACCTCTTTTGTTCTAGATGCGAACCCTTTTGTGATTAGGTGGGCCACATAGAAGGATTTTCTAACCACCTTGGCAATATGATTACCAAAGGAGAGATTACTATCTATTTGGTTCCCCAGATCCCTTATTAAATTTTCTGCATTTAGGGGACTACCAAGTATGTGGTAGTTTGTGGGTACTTTGTTTTTTCCAAAGGAGATGACTATGCACTTTTTGACATTTAGCTTGAGGCCATGATTTTGACACCAGGTATCCATCTCAGTGAGACCCTTCTGGAGGATGTCTGTATCAGCTGGAGAGTCAATTATTGCCCCCAGTTTGCAGTCGTCTGCGAACTTGGTCAGCCATAGTCCTCCTGTGCTTGCCTGTACCTCTGAGAAGTATATACCGTACATCTTCTGATCTTCTGTTTATGGCCCAGTAATTATAAAAAAAAAAAAATTAATTTCAACTATTTTCTCTGATTTTATTTTTTCAAGTTAACCTCCTGTATTCTAGTTTCCATTAAACATATACATCTAAACAGTCACAATAGTGCAGGCACATTACTATCCTATTCTAATAGGGCATGTTGTGGTTACATTTTAGCTCAGTACTTTACACATACTTCTGTATAAATCATATCAATATTCACAAATGATATAGAATTATTTACAAAATTCCAGATAGCTGGGCTGGCAGTGTGACATATATTATGATAACAGTAAAAGTAACTGAGAATGCATTGCTGTAATCTGTTAAAAATGTCCCTCGGTGAACAAAACTTGCGCTATCTTACAACTAGAACACTGCAGGACAAAAACAAGAACAACCATCACAAAGTTGCAGACTAATATAGCCATCATCATAGTTTAAGTTCTAAGGAACAAGGCTCTGACACTGAGTACCATGCAGTTTGGACAAAAATTCCCTCATCAAGTTAATTGTAATACTTCATAAATATAGTCTCAGTCTATGTTGTTGGTCTACATCCAATAAACCTCACAGACTAATGAGTGTACTGTCAGAACTGTGTCATCTGCCACTGGATACAGCCAGGCAACGACAGTCAAATAGAAGTACTTCATGCAAATAATACTAAAATAAAGACAAGGCATTTGACACTATTCCCTGTGCAGACACTACTGACACACTTGTAAATGTGAATATAAATCCTTATTCTGTACAAGGTATAAATAACTTTTGTCTGACAAAACCCATGTAGTTAGAGTAAGAGGTGCCACTTCTGAAAACAAAAACATTATCAGTGGTGTAAACAAAGGCTACGTTCTGGTCTTTCTCCTATCTGAAATCCATTTCAAAGACCTTCTGGCCAACATTCCCAGGCTATGGTTATCAAACTTTGCATAGGTTCATAGGTTCATAGGTTTATACTAGGCTATCTGCCCTAAGGCATTTATAAGCCTAGCCCAAATTTTTGTGGCTTACGCCACCCCTTATATGAAAAATACTGTGCCCATTAGTTTGTTGTGCCTCTGTCCAGCAGTGACACAGAGATGATTCCCGGGATAAACCTACGATCTCCCATCCACAGGTCAAGATTTCTCTTGAACAGAGCCAGCGAGGTGCTCTGCCTCACATGGACAGGGATTTTATTCCACAGCATAAGGAGTCTCTGAGTGATAAATCTATCCCTCCAGCACGTCCTATTTATATCCGTGCTAAGGTTTAAGTCGCTTGCTCTAGTGGTTTTGGTGGATTTGGATTTTTTGAGGTGGAGCATGTCCATTAATTCCGGGTTGGACATGGCCTTGTATGTCAGGCACATGTCACCTCTGAGCAGACGGTATGCAACTGAATAGAGCTGGAGTTTCTTCAATCTGGCAGCATATGACAGATTTTGGAGTCCCTTTATCCTTTTGGTGAGGAACTTTTGGGGTCTCTCCAATTGCTGCAGATGTCGGGTGCGATACTTCCCGAATGGGGCATTGTACTCGATCATTGGTCTGATAAGTGAAGAGTACAGGGGAACAATGACCTCACTAGATCTGGATGTGAATCCCTTCATGATCAGGTGGGCAAAGTAGAAGGTCTTTCTAACCACTTTAGCAACGTGAGTGTCAAAAGAAAGGCCACTGTCAACCTGGGTCCCCAGGTCCCTGATAACCTCTTCTGTGCTTAGTGGATTGCCACCTATATGGTAGCTTGGGGTTACCTTGTTTTTACCGAAGGGTATGACTATACATTTTTTGGCGTTTAACTTCAGGCCATGGCTCTGGCACCAGCTATCTGTTTCTGTGAGTCCCTTCTGAAGGATATCCGTGTCCGATGCACTTTCCACTATGGCGCCCAATTTGCAGTCGTCTGCAAACGTTGTCAGCCAAAGTCCTCCCATGTTGGCCTGTACTTCTGAGAAGTAGATGCCAAACAATAGGGGGCCAAGGACCGAGCCCTGTGGGACACCACTTGTGACCGGCTTGGAGTCTGACATAGCACCAGCAACTCTAACCCTGTGGGTTCTGTCCTTAAGCCAGTTTGCAACCCATCTTGTGACATATGGGTTACATTTAAGCTGGTAAGTTTTTCTACAATACCCGAGTGGGGTATTGTGTCGAAGGCCTTTGCAAGGTCAAGGTAGGCTGTATGGACTGCCTTTCCCTCATCAATGGCCTTGGTGACTGTTTCGAAGAAGTCGACCAAGTTCAAAAGGCATGATCTGCCCTTGACAAAGCCAAACTGGGTCGGGTCCAATGTCTGCAAGTCCCCTATATCTTTGTTTATGAGCTCCATTATGATCCTCTCCATAGCTTTGCAGACTAGACTTGTTGAGCTTATGGGGTGGTAATTACCAGGGTCCGTAGAGGCACCGCCTTTGTGGAGTGGGACCACAGTTGCCGTACGCCACTCCTTGGGCACGTATCCTGTGGTAAGGCTGAGATTAAACAGCTGCTTTAATTCCTCATTTAGCTCGTGTAGCACACAGCCGGGGACACCATCCGGTCCCATTGATGCTGTGTTTTTAGCTTTAGAGAGAGCAGCTTTCACCTGCACATTTGAGATGTCTGGGAGGCTACACTCTGCTGGGATAGTTATCTCTCCTTTAGGGGAGAGGGGTGAAGTTTGCACTGAACCTGTCTGCCAGTATGTTGGCAATGTCTGTGGGTTCATTGATTTTTGTATCATTTTGGACTAATTCTGAGCATATCTGGGAGTTTCCACCCAGGTTCCTAACATAGCTGAAAAAGGTCTTATGATTGTCCTTTGAATCCATGGCAATTTTTCTCTCAAAATTGGCCTTAGTTGATTTTATGAGTGCTTGTATTTTTTTACTAATAATGATCAGGGGTGACTTCCCTTTTATGGATTTTGTTCTATCATGTAATAGCTTTCTCCTCTTATTGTAAAGTTTGTTAATGGCTGGGGTCCACCAGACTGGACATTTGCCCTTTGTGGAAAGAGTCTTGGTTTTATTTGGGATTGCCTGATCCATGCAGTCCTGGAGGTGTTCATAGAAGGCATTTGTAAGGGCTTCCGCAGCTTGGTTTCCACTGGCTCAGGGGCCTTGAAGGATACCACACCAGTCTTGAGTAGTGTGAAGTTTGCTTTAGAGAAGTTCTTCACTGTGGTCTTTTTTGTTTGGGGTGGGGGCGGGATGTGGATTTCCAGTGAGATTAGTTTATGATCAGATCTCACCAATGAGGGATATACTTCCGGTGTGGAGCATTTTGTCCCCATGTTTGTGATAATGAGATCTAGTATATTTTCTCCTCTCGTGGGAACAGTGACTAGCTGTTCCATGGCATTTGAATTTATGAACTCCAGGAACCATTGGGCTAGAAAGTTAGGGCTTGAGTAATGTTCCCAGTCTATATTTGGGTAGTTGAAGTCACCCAATATGATGGTGTTTGGAGATACATTTATACCCTCCAGTGTCTTCAGGAAGGCTGTGTGGGGTTCCTGAGTTTGAGAGGGTGGCCTGTAGCATGCTACAATTTGTAGAGCAGTTTTGCCTATGGTTAGGTGCACCTGGATGGTTTCCGAAGCTTCGTGCGTTACCACCAACCTGGAGGTGTGGGTATCCTTTATGAATATGGATACACCCCCTCCTTTTGTGGTGTGGGTATCCTTTATGAATATGGATACACCCCCTCCTTTTGTGGTGTGGTCCGGGTTTTGGGGCCGGAATGCATGATATGAGGTAAAACCTAATAGTGCCGGGGTGCTCTCTCAGGAGCCTTGAACCAGGTTTCAGTTACAGCACAGACATCGATGTTCTCCATACTGAGAAGGGCCTCGAGTGCGTGCATTTTGAGATTTAGACTTCTGGCATTGAGCAGCATTACCCTCAGTTTCTTCCCATTTTTGTTTTCTAGGGTGGTAGGTTTAGAATTTGAGCCTTGCCTAAAAAAGGCACTATGGGGGTGGCAAGAGCCTTAGCCAATATCCGTAATCCCAGGGGTGACAGGTGCAAGCCATCCCTTGCGAAGCAGCATGGCTTGTCAAGCATGTCATCCCAGGCAGACAGACACTGGATCCCCTTTGAATGACACCAGACATTAAGCCAATTGTTAAAGCTGATCATCTTGTTCATCTTGTCTCTATATTGTGGCATCATTCTTGGTGAAGGAAGGATATTGCTCAGGGTCAGGGTCATATCTGCCTGGGCTACATAATCAGAGAGCTCCTCTATGTCTCTTTTCATGTAGTCCAGGGAGGTGCGTCTCAGGTCATTCACACCAGCATGGACAATGACTGTGTCATATTTGTACTTGCCGTGGAGTGACCAGAGTGCTTGTGTTATGTGGCGGATTCTAGCGCCCGATAGGCAGCTTACTGTGACCCTCTCCTTGTTCAGCCTGGTGAGTGGGACGTCAGTGTGTCTGACTATGGAGTCACCTATGACAAGTAAGTTTGGTGTTGTATTTGGCCTTAAGGGCTGTGACTGCTTTGCACACTGCTTTTGTGGTTTATGTGTTGCTTGTGGGGTGTCTTGAGGTAGCAGTTGTTTGGGTGTCTGCTTTGGAGGCCTCTGCTGTTTAGGTAAATTTTACTCAGAGCCTCCGAGTATGTCTTTGTGTGTTTATGTGTTTGATTCAGTGGTGTGGTAGCATTATGTGAGGCTGGTTTTGTGGTGTGTGTAGTTGCCATCTCCTCCTGTCTGGTCTTGCCAGTCCTGAGTTGAGAGAGCTCAGCCTCCAGTTTGGCTAAATAGCTGCATCTCTTGCAAGTATTTGTGTTATGTGGGAGGAGGAGAGGGTTGTCTGTGTACATGAGGCAGTTATAACATTGCCTCAAGATTCCCAGATTCACCAGCTGGACCGGAGAGGAGATTGACAACTGACCTTTGGACATGCTAGAATAATATTTGGAATTCCTTAATTGAAAACAAGGGCCAGTGGGGAGTGAGGGTGTAGTGCTTTTAATTTTTAGTGCTGACATATAATTGCTTTAGTGAGCAAGTGCCAGGTAACTTGAGTGCAATGTGTTACAAGTAACTAAATGCAAAAACGACAAACAGTAACTTTCTTTCAAGTGAAACAAGGAACTAGTACAGTAAGCAATGCAGATATCACTAGTGATCCACAGAAGCGCTGAGAAGCCGCGTATTAGGTGGAATTAGCTTCCAGGGAAATAACAAGCAAACAAACAACAAGCATATAAACAAAGCTAGATTCAGCAGGCCTGGATCTAGTCTATGCTAGAGCAAACAAGGTGTACCAATTTCAGTAAGATACAGTTCAAATATTCAGGCACTATAAATCTTTAATACAGGGTGTTGTTATTCAATCTTCCATGGACTCAAACTTTCTCCAGCATTGGTTACATCGTGTAAATTGATGCAAGGACAATGATCACAAATTAAATGTGGAAAAAATGTAACATGGGTCATTTTGGTAAACAAAACATTTTCCCATACCACATAAGTGACACACTCCACCAATCAGACATTGTCATTAGGGACTGTAGGAACTCTTGTAGATAATTCCTTATCTTTTGACAATCATGTCTCTGTAATAGTTCAGAAAGCCTTCTGTGTGGTTCGTCTTATTTACAACGAAAGACAAACTAATGAAAGCAAGTCCAAAAGTCCAAGGTAGTACATGGCATTAAACGTAAAAAAGTTTATTAACAACTTAAAATGCTTTTCGTCACCAAAGATGTGGTAACTTCATCAGAAATGAATACCAAATTAGTGTGAACATTTTAAAATACACAAAACAGGTGGACACATGTTAGAAACAAACCAATCAGTGGAGTGTTTCATTTAAAGAAATAAACCGTATGTCACATTAGTAACAATGTAATATTCTATGAAACCCACTCCTTGCCCCCTGGACATCTCTGAAAGATGAGTTTGGGTCTGAATAGGGAGGCGTCATGGTCATAGAGTATGAGACAAAAAGCATAAGAGAAAAAATATTTATTTTGACACTGATCCAGGCTAAGGTATATCTCAGGCTGTTCAGCTCCT
The DNA here is from genome assembly GCF_019279795.1 of Protopterus annectens. Taxonomy (NCBI): domain Eukaryota; kingdom Metazoa; phylum Chordata; order Ceratodontiformes; family Protopteridae; genus Protopterus; species Protopterus annectens. The sequence continues at coordinate 326,504,623 of NC_056746.1, forward strand.
TAAAGTAGGGTGGCAAATATGTAATATAATTAAAATGATAAAACAACTTTTAACAATGCAGTGTCTGACTGGATTTAAAAAAAAAAAAAAAGTATCCGTGGGATTCAGTAAATTCTGTGTAGGCTTCGTGCAAAGCCTACATGAAGTTCATGTGTTTGTGCAGTGAGCAGCAACCCTCAATGAATATTCATGCCATTGCTCACCTTCAAACATAATAAAGTAGGGTTTGTGGTGGCCAGGAAACAGTGTAAAGCAACACAGACTGCAAAATGTAAAAGGAAGACAGTTGCAACAGGAACACTAATCACATCTCCACATGGCACAGTATGGACTGCACAGTGACAAATGTATATGATGTGGCTGTCACACAAGGAGACATAACAGTGGAGGATGTCTGTGTCATATAAGAGAGGACACGTATCATGGATGTTAAATACAATTAGGGTTCGGTGCATATTTTGAAACTGTGCATACTGATTTGCCTGAGTATGCCTGTATTGTCAGCAGAGGCTTCTAACAAGTAGGACACATATACAGGCTTCATGGCCAACAGTAAAACCATCAAGCACAATCGTGGACAATATCAGAATAATACCAGCAGTAATACCCATGTCTCTGACACAACATATGTGTTTCTGAGTGAGCAGAGATGGTTCTGCAGCAACACACTCTTACAACTATTAGAATATGTCAGCAATCTTTGAGTATAATCAAGCACGCTGTCCTGACACCAACATCTGCAGGAGATGTGAGGAGACACACTTGACATTATGATCACTACAGGCTAGTTGACTGGTGTGCATGGCAGAGATATATATGGCACAATCCACTGTCACAAATGTAAACCATGCCATCAATGTCATTAAACAGCTATACATGTCATGAATTCATCACTGAAACAGATATGCATGTATGTGGCATTACACCTTGATGAAGGTTCCACGCCATCAGACAGTAATGTTTATGCAACAAAACTAATACCTAGGTATGCACAAATAGATGTGTGAGAGCTCACAGTGACAAAGGTGATACACTTCAGTTACACGTCACTGGCAGATCTATATGGAGGGACATGAGGAAGGTTGAACTGTACTCAGGTATTGGTATGGTGAAGGCTATGAACTATGAAGGTATTATGGCCTGTCATGTGGATGTCCTGCACATACTCATTAATTGCGTTACACACAAGGGAGTACTCACCACTGTGGACACATGCTGGTGGACATTCCTCATACTATATATCCCAGGACACAGGCCACATAATTGATATGTTGATAGGGCATGAGGTCTGCATGATCCTTGGTTTGTGCATTTGCTTGCATAACAAGACCAATCCCCATGTTTTTTTTTTATTCTCATGTCTTGTCATGGCTGTGGCAGCAATCTTTGATGTGTGTTGATACTGTCTGTATTATACCAATATTGTAGTGGAAGTCAATGATTCTCCACAATCTGTGATCCTCCAGGCAGCTGTGGAGACACAGGATTTGTATTTCATTTCTGACATCTCTGATTTCAATCATGAACAGAAAAGGGCCTCACAGACAGCCCTAAGGTTCACACTTGATCACTGGACATGAGGTATAGGTAGGTCACTTCACACATTTCTACATATTAGATACCACCTATGTGATCCACTGCTCTACCCACTTAGGTGTTGATAACCACATCTATTATTGTGGAGTGAATACCTCAGTGTGGACTCCTGTTGACTGCCTTGGTCTTTTTAGGTTCCACGTGATGATGCTTGTAATAGATGTAGATGTAGCATCAAAAATTCACACATCTGTTGCACACAGCCAGGATATTACTAGTGCCCATTTAGAGAAGGTGCCTGATGACATGTTGGTCTGCCTCACAGATCAGGAGTCAGGATGTGTCTATACATGCATGTATCATGTGCTGTTCTCATCCCACTTAGAAGGATACATGTCAATGTACACCCTTCTATGGGAACATAGTCCATCTGGAGGGTGTGTTGAAGTGTGTATCACACTGTGTCAGGTAGACATATGTTCTGAATCACTCTATAGGTGAGCTGTGATGTTGTCACAGCCCATTGTTTTTGCGTGACAGGCCTGCATGAAGGTAACACAGCACTTACTGCCCATTTTGATCTATTCTTGGGTTTAGACACAATCCCTCTAATCAGGTATCATTGCCAAACTCTACCAGTTGGGGATCAACACTTACATCACTAGATGGTCAACCGATGTCCTCACCAACAGACCACATACTGTGAATGTTGGTGAATCAACCTCTACCAGTGCAGCTGCCACCAGTTGTATGTCTCAAGGATCTCTGCTGGGTCTCATACTGTTTGGAATGTATTTCTCAACAGTTCAGGCTACAAAATATGATGTATCTTACCAAGTTTGTTGATTAGTGCACACTGGTTGCAATCATTGAGTCCACCAATGATGTGACTATAGTACAAAAGGGGCTAACACACAAAAATGATTGGTGCTAAAGTGACATGGTCTACTAATAAGTAGAGAATGTGTCAGGATTTGTGCCTTCTGCAAAGTGGGATCTCCTGGTAAATACACCAGTGACAACATTCCCCTTATGCTGAAATCAGTTCTACAACATTTGGGAACACATGTAGATAGCAATCTGAACTTTGCCATAATGATATGAAAAGGCTATATTGTGCACTTCAGACGTCAGGCCATTGTAGCCAGTTCTGAGGAGGATATAACAACATTGTATTCAAACTTCATCTGAACACTAATACAGTATAATCTTCCTTTTGCATATACCTCACCAGACACCTGCAGCAGCTGGACAGAACATGAGAGTTTCACGCCAGGAAAATACAGGTTCTACAAACCATGCCATGATGTACATGGATATACTGAAAGCAATGTTCTTGAAATCTGTACTGAAAAAGATGAGGTGACTTGTGCCTGGACTACAGGATATATCTGACCAAGCCCTGATGTGTATACCGCACATCTGCAAATCAGCAGATTCTGTTGAGAGGAAGAGGGCAAAAGCAATGTCTCACATGCTGTTGTAAAATGCTGTCACTACTGTCAAGCAAGTGCACAAACACACACACTCACCCAGTTGACTGCAGTGAGAATAAAACCCCTACCTAAGTATATAAACTACAGAACACAGTACTTTATGCCAGCGCCATGGCTGACTTGGAGTGTCTCAGACAACACTTTACAGCTGATAACATCAGCAGTGTCTGTTGAGGAGAATATAACAGTGTCCCACACATGCTGTTGTAAAACGCTCTCTCTAATATCAAGCAAGTGCACAAACAAACAAGGACACAGTTGACCGCAGTGAGAATAGAACCCCTACCTATCTAAGTATATAGACTATAGAACATAGTACTTTAAGCAAGTTCCACAGCACAAGTCTGACTTTTAAATTGCTGCAGGTCAACTTATAGTGGATGACATCAGCAATGCATGTTGGAGAGAAGAAGTTGGAAGGTCTGCATGAAATTAATCTGTAGGCATGTGCAAGTATCAAAATACTGGCAATTCATGGGATTGGAGCAGTAAGTACAAGATACACACTTCTGCTCTTCAGCCTAGACACACACATACACAGTTAACAGTCCAGATAGCAGAAATAAACTTACAGGAATATAGTACACAATATACTCACAGTCATAGTTTTAAAAATAAATGTGATGATACATAGATAAATGAATACATAACTGGCATAATACTAGTGCCTCAGCCCTCATACATATAACATCAGTTACACCATGTCAAGTATTATAAGTGAGAGTGACTAGAATGGGAAACAGACCAACAGTAAAAGTGTATGGAAAATGCTATATTCAGACAGAGGACCATGTGTATGGAAATCCTACATTTACGCCTGTTGCCACAAGAAGGTTGAGAAAACACTTGTCTATGTTGTAGTTCCATTGCTATAAACTGCAATGTCACAACAGTAAAATATAGGTTGCACACCTTGTACTAGAACCCAGGACCATCTGTACTCCAGTCCTATAATTCTACCTGCTGCCACAGGAAGAGTTACATGACATTACCTATTTTACTCATTATTCTTAAGGTATTTTTGTTAACTGCAGTGCAATGTCACTTATCCAGTTTGCATGATGCCCACTTGTATGAACTGAATGCATCTGGTTTCTATTTGTGGCAGTCTGGGTCCTGTCTGGCCAGTTGTCCAGTTTGTGCAGTGCAGCTCATAGTGCAAAAGAAGAAAGCACAGCCAAACCTGACATTCTTTTTTTCCAGTTCCCGAGTTTTCACTAAGTGGTGCATCAAGCAAACACTGGACAATAAACAAAATAATAAAATAAAAAAGAAAGAAAAGAAAGAGGTAGTTGAAATGCGGAAAAGCAACCTATAGCATACACACTAGAAAATGTTAGTACACATGAGATATTACTACATAGGTCAGGATTTGAACTCTCACTCCAATGCACCTTCAGAACATATCCCTCTTTGCCATATGAACAGCTTTGCAGCAAGGAACTTAATTCAATATGCACAACAACCAACTGCAACAGCATCTACAGTGATATCAAACCATACAAGTATTATTTGTACATTTAGTAGTTTTGGCTGTAGTGCACCTAGTGATCACACAACCTCTCATGATTATTACTTACAAATATACAGTTCTGTCTTACATTTCTGTGTTTGTTGGCCATTCTTCATTTATCTGAGCAGCAAATCTGAGACATGCAGTGTGTAAGCCATTCTATATCACTGGCCTTAAAATGTGTGGGGATATTAAGTGGAAATAATATCATATGCAGTTGGCAAAAAAATGAAAGGCTGGTTGGATGTGAATGAACACAACCTGTGACTTACATGCTGCTTGCTTACATTTCCAACCTTATATCTAACACTTTGTATATCTAACCTGACACACCCAGTGGAAGTCAGCCTTTAGTGCTGTTGTGTTTTCCTTCTCCCAACCACTTATCAGCACAGTTGCAAAACATTAAAACAAAACACTGAGGGAGTGGCTGCACTATGTTTACATCCATACATGGATCCAGTTTTTGGAATTCAGCAATTCTAATGAGTTCACACCTCATTTGCATCTTCACCATGCTGACATCATCATACAAAAAGGCAACCATGTTGCTAGACAAATCAATGGTGAGGAGACTTGTTGAGAAGAGTAAAGATACACAGTTACTTTGGATATATCTGCACAGAGTTGTGAACTTCACAAGGTATGCTTCCATTCATATACTGCATATGCTGAAATGTATTTAAGAAAAATCTGAAGCAAAGGATTTTACACTTTTATCTGTATGAATTAGAAGTGCACTGTTAGCATGGGCATGTTTTCCAAGCCATTTCTGAGCTATACATGATTGCCAATAAATAAAAACGGAATGTGTTGTGATAAATATGTGCAAATGTTTCATGGACAGTCCCTATGATTGCACTTTTAGCATTTCAAAGATGGTTCATTAGCAAAATGTGCCATTTTCCTGCTCTTTTGTGGAGTTATTGTTATGGCACAAACCAGGATATGTTGCTGTTGTTACTCTCCTTGTTTTGCATCCTGTCTGTTGTTAGTATTTCTCATTTCTAGACTGTTTTATTTTTCTCCCATGGGTAATACTGACTGTCTGCCTTTTCGGTTTTATCTGGAAACAATTATTTTACAGTTATGTGATACTTATGTGTATTATCCTTCTGTTATCTTTTAGAACATCTATGAGTATGCCACCCAGATGTGTCAATCCACTTCATAGATGCCAAGATCCAGGTGACTGTAGATGGGTGGCCAACAAGGGTGCTTTTCTGTTGGAAAGGGAATGGGGAGATATGGCAAATAGGATGCAAATATGGCATCAGACAGTAGATGATGTCAATGCCATAGGTGACCACAGCAGGACATATGAGCCAGTGCACCACAGGGCCACTGAAATGCTCACATTTGCATGTAGGAGAGCAGCTGCAGTGGGCCATGTCTAGATGGTTAGTGGGGAGGGCCTGCTAGGGAACCACCACTGACCCCCAATGAAGAGTTATTGGCCAATGTGAGAGATCCAAACAGCTCCCAGGACCATGCAGTACAGCATGTCCTGGATGTTGGAGCAACAGTTTCTGAGACAGCAAGCACATCCTAGCAGCAGCTTTCAGGTAAACTTTGGTATCTGAACAGTTGAATACTGTTGTATAGTAAAACAACTGAAATCAATAAGTTAATTCTGTGTCACATGTCTTTTTTGGGGGGGACTGAAGATTGCTACAGTTATAAGCTTAGGTTAGAGTTGTCACATTCTTGTTCAAATTATAGTTAATTGACATTGACATATAAAGGGGTAAATGTATTACCTCCAGTGTTACTGTTAATTATGATGATGGTGCCCTTACCTCTTGCTTGACTTCTTCCAGGACCATCTTGACTACAAAGGAGTATCTCATCTGCAGAAGGTAAGGCAAGCACTTTAATGTCAGTACTGCTGAGCAATTTAAAGAAATATTGTAGTGTGTGATGTTAATCTCAGGCCTATTGTGTGTATTGTTGTACTGTGTGTAACAGTCGCAGCACTGTTAGTTTTTTAGCATGTACTGGACTATAGTAGTGCAGGAATTAATTTGTTCCTGTGTTTCTTGTTTTTCATCGTAGGTAATCATGACAGTGGGAGTGTGGACCCTGTGCCACCTGATGTCAGTGTATTAGCAAACTCTGATGATGGTGGTCAAAATGAGGCACAGTTGGGGCATGCAGAGGTTGAATGACATGGAGGTTGACACAGAGCCATCCCTTGCATTTCCATCAGACACAGAGTAGGCCTATGCCTAACCAGTCCATTGAGCCCACAGATATTGGGCAGGTGGAGGGCAAGGACACTGATCGAGAAACTACTGGAGCTTCAGTGACTGTTGAGTCCAGCCATAGCCAAAGTGTGGGTGAGGTACCATGCAGGAGGATTGATAGGGGTACTCGGAGGGGTCTGCTGTCCCTCCTCCAACTGTTGCAGATGTCTCTTCTTGTGCCAATCAACACATGTTTAGGACTGTCACAGAGGCACTGGCACATTCTCATAGGTGCTCCAGACAAATGCTCATTGTGGATTTGGCACATTCTGACATACGCGACTGCGTTGCCAATTCACTAGATCGGGTGAATGAGGGGTGCTTGTTATGGAACGAGCAGTGTCTGCGATGGAACATCTGTTGGGAGGAGAATGGCATCCTTGTGGGTGCAGGTCAGCTACATCATCTGCTGTCAGCCAACATGGCCATGCCTGACCCAGGGTATCCCCGTGAAGGAAGCTAGTCCAGCAGACATCAGCCATGTTCAGGTAGCAGCACTGCATATGTTTGTGGGCGTGGATGTGTCAGTGCAAATCCTGGCACAGCCAGTTGTTATGGTCTGGGATGACAACAATCAGCTACCACCTCTACCATGCATGGCTCACATCTGTCTGACATACCAAGATGTAGAGCCAGCACAGAGCTTGGCTGTGTTAATGCAGACACTCGCACACCAGTTTCACTTGGAGGACCTCTACAGACACACAACAGTTATTCATTTTGTTTCACTGGCCATTTGTTGGTTTATCCACGTCTGCCTTCTTCTCCTTCTTACTCACACACACTCACTAACCTTTTGTGTCAGCCTAGTCTTCCTGCCCCCCCCCCCCCCATACACAACACCTTGTGAAAGTGATAACTGTGCCATATCTATGTTTTCTGTCTTTTGGATTCAGGGATACAAAAGCTTTGTATCTGATGCTCAGGGTGCATAGCTAACTTAGGGCTTATTTTATCTGCAATTGTGGTGTTGAGCTGGTAATTGTACCTTTTACTGCCTTTGAAAGTTAGACAGTTGATAACAACAAAATATTCCAACTTTATTGTGAATGACCTTGTGAGGGTTGTGAAGTAAGAAACTGCAATGTGTATCATTACTTTCTAACTTCTCTCTTCAATGGTTTTCCAGTACAAATGCATGGCATTAAACTGAGGGCATGCAGTGATCATCATTAATTATGAGAGGTAGGACTATGTGAATCTTTGATGCCTGAGCCCTACTACTTAGAAATGGACACATACAAGTCAAATAAGTCTCTGCTGTAACATGTTAAGGCAAGTTCTGTACAAATCTCCCACCTTTCACTAGCTTACCAGACCAAGTAATGAAATACAAGGATATGCCACACAGTGATATTATTAAACAATACAGTCCAGGTTCAGGGCTTACCTTGTAAATGCTGCAGTTGCCACAGTTTTAGCTCAGGGCTGATGCTGCCTGATGAACAGTATACAGGCAATACACGGGGAGGTAAAGGTTGCGTGAGTTGCCTGGCATCAATGTTAGTATATGTATGTGAGTAGCTGGAAGGTTGTAGGCCCCTTATGTGGTGAGTGACTGTATTTGTTGTCTCTTAGCCAATGCAAGGGCATACTGAGAATACTGAGCACACCTATGTCTCCCTACACCAGCCGCAGCTGGTGGCTCGCCTTATGACTCTTCATCTGCCTGTGGCTGTGGTGACCTTGGCATTGGTGGTGGGATGTGCACCCCTTCCCCTTGCTGATCCTGAAGTTGTTTTCTCAGGATTATGCTGTGTAGCATGGCATACACTGTGAATATTTCTGTACAGGTCGATGGATTGTACTGCAAGGCTCCTCCAAATGTATCAAGGTACCAGAACCATGACTTCAGCAGCTCAGACACATGGTCTATGATGTTTCTTGTTTGAGTGTGTATCTAATTATGGGGTTCTTCTATGGATGTGTGCACATTTCTGATGGGTGTCATCAGTCATGTTTCCAGTGCACAGCCTGCATCCCCCAGTAAATGCCCCTGTGGGATATCCTCCCTAGTAAACATCTGGTACAGTTGGGAGGTGTGCCAGATATGTGAGTCACTGTAACTGCTAGGGTTGTCAGCACACATGTTCAAGATTATTCCCTTGGAATTGTACATGACTTAGCAGTTGATAGAGTGGTAGCCCTTTCTACTAATGTAGAGCCTACCCTGTTCCCAGGCTGGTGGCTTAATTTCTACACATGTGCAATCTATGGCACCCAGTACTTCAGGGTAGTGTACTACATGGTTGAACTCCTGCATATTTCTGGCCCTCTCTTCAGAACTATGTAGAATATATATGTAGTCACTGGCATGTTGGAGCATAGCATTCAGAACTGGTGGAGGATCCTGGATGCTGATGCCTGTGACACCCCCAGCACATCCCCTGTTTGTCTCTGAAAGGTACCTGTAGCTAAGATTCTAAGGGCTACACATACCTTTGTTTCCAAGGGAATGGGTCTGAAGCTCCTGTAGTGTGTCCTTGTCCACCCTGTAGCACTCCACAATTTCCACATCATGTAGGTTGTGAAAAGGTAAATGGGGCCTGAAAACTCGTCTTAGCCGAGGCTTATTGGCAGCAGTAGCAGCATTGGCTTCAGCCTGTTGCACATACAAATGAATTAAAGCAGCAGTAGCCCCTAACATTCTGTCTGTATAGACTCCTTTCCATGTCTGTATTCCAAAAGTTTTGGAATCCACAGGAAAAACCAATACAGAATCTACATGAATGCTTCATATCTTGTTGAATAGCTAAACCATGTTGGATTGGTTAACTGGCAAGCAATTCAGCTGTTTATGCTGTAATTAGCATATTGTGGTGCTTACCTTGCTTGCTTGCACAGTGGTGCGCACCTCTACATGGCGCTTAATGAATGTAAAAGTTTCCACACCAGTGTGCGTATCATGCCACAACACACACACTGTGAAAAATAACTATGCAGACTTTATTTAATTCCCCTGCATGTGTTCCTTCTGAGGATAGACTGAGTTACAAAGTATCCAGTAGTTAGTGCTAGTATCAGATCTTTACAGTCAGAAGGAATATTACATAAAATCCAACAGAAAATGTTTATTTGCTTTATACATGATGCCGAAAGCTATACATTTAGGTGAACAGTGAATATGTTGACACAGTGATTTTGCATTGCTCAACGTAATCTAGCTAGGTAGCTAGCAAATAAAAAAATTAGATCAGTAAAATTCAGAAATCTAATGTTGAATAAAAATGGGAAACAGTGAAGAAAAGTAGTTTTATAAATCACAAAACAAAGAAGAGACATCTATGCTATATAAAAATAAAACAAAACAAACAGTGTCTTTATCTCGGTCACTGTCGAGATACTACCCTGTGTAATTAATCACAGATTATATCTCAGGAAACATATGGACAGAATAGAGTTTTGCTCAGGGACACTAACTAAACTGGTGAAAATCCTGAGTCAAACATTTGTGAGAACTAGCATAGAGTTCATCACACACATGACCACCTGGAACATTATATGAAAGGACCAGTTCAGAGACTGTGATGCATTAACACCTGGAGGAAACTATGGAGAAACCAACTCATATGTTACCATGTATGAACCCATGGAACACAGTCTGGGAAGAACCAACTCAGAGGCTACCACGGTTTACTATCAAAATGTCACCGGACAAAATAAATCCCATGCAGAACACCGACAAAAAATAGCAAAATTCAAAACGTTCAGCAGAGTACAATGTTAAATCTGTTGAATGAATTCAGCAGATTCGACATTATTATAGAATGGATCACACGATGTCTGTATAGTAGTGCAAGTAAATCAAACTCCTACACCTGACATCACATTTTTGCAGGGGGGCAAGCCCCCACACCTCCTAACTCTATATTCCAACTCCAAGGTCGCATTACAGTGAGGAAAGGGATGCATTTCCCAAACTGCATTGTATGGCGATGTCTGTGCAGTACTTCGAGTTCATATCAGCGAATGCAATGTGCATTTGCTGATATGAACTTTCGAACAAGGAGATGTTCGGCAACACAGAAAATCGAACATCCATCTTTCGAGTTTTCTGTCTGCGGAGTATCTCCATTCACTATTTTGACAGTAAACCAGCTACTGTACCATACATGAATACCTTTAATATACAGTCAACAAAACCAGCTTAGTAGTTACCATGCACGAACACTTGGGAGAGTATGTGAAAGACCATTTCAAAAGCAACCATGCATGAAAGGCTACTTTAGAGACTATCATTCATAATACTTGGAACAGAATGTAAAAGATATGGTTTGTGACCCAAATGTCTCATTGGGATAAGAAAAACATGATAGGGGTCTAATCTTCTGAACCAAATGTACATTAAGACCTCAGGATATGACATGAAGCTGAAAAGAAAGGCAATTCCAACAATGAAACGAGTATTATTCACTGTTGATGAGTTGTGTTTTGAGGTAGATAATGAAAGATTAATCACAACTGAAGCAATAAATTGAGCAAGGATGAACCAGATCACTGAAGTATACCTCTAAAGTCAGTGTTTCTGTAACTAAAACTTAATAGCTTGCATAAGAATAAAACAAGTATAACTTGTACACATCTGTAACTTCCAACTAATAAGAATGTGTTATACCATTTAATGCTGAATTGTTGTAAGTGTAATGGAGTGTAAATTTTCAATTCACTAGGCACAGTTATTCTGAACAGATGGATGAAGAAATAAGCAATTATGACAAACATATAGAAGTTTCTCTGACTGTAGGATGACTATATGAATACTAGGCATTTAGGATCCCACTACAGTGGGCTGTACGTGGGAAGAGCATTAGCTATGCCAAAATAAATAAATACAATAATATAACTATGCATTTTACTTACCATAAGATAGACAAGCATTTTATTACACAGATAAAAAAAAAGACAAACTCTTTTAAGTTTTAGTTTTTGCAAAATATCAGACTCCTTATTATCATACAGAGATGTGCAGTGAGGTCAGAAGGACAAAGAAGCCTGCTTTGAGACTAAAATGTCAAAACTGTATCCGTCTTCCTGAAGTACGAGAGGAGATGCACCAAGATGTAATAGTCAGGCTAATCTCTCAGCAGCTGAGCAAAGGGCTCGGGAAACAAATCCCAGGAGGGTTATGGGTGAGGAAGGGTGTCAAAATTGCAATAGAAATATTTTCTCCCGATAATTTTCTAGAACGTCTGAACATGTCATCATCACGCTGACCAAATTTGGGAAAGTTATGATGAGGTTGGAATGGGGACACTGGCTGCAGATTGTTAATTAGCACAAGAGGTGTAAATTATTTATATGTGGGACATTAAAAGAGAACATTAACAAGGAGTGATAGGTGAGCTTGGATGAAATTACCTTAATTACATTAAATTCTGGTTGGTTTTGCAAGGTTATAGGACACAAGAAAACAGCATAAGAAAAGAAGGTGATATGGACTGCAAAGTCTGTAGGTAATGTAATATTCTGAAGTATTTGTGAAACCAGGGAAGCACAAGAAACTGCAGGAGAATCCTGGGATAGGGTAATATGAGGTAGGATATATAACATTTCTGTACAGAAATTCATTGTTTAGAAACAGTTTAGAAGCAACTCATCACTGTGATGGCAGTGGCAAGCTGTAAAGTTAAAACTTTGCATTTTTCTCAAGGACAGGCAGTACATGTAAGTAAGAAGTGGCAGGATGTGGTCATTTACTTCATATCTGTTTTTGTGACATCCTTGAAGAAATGACTCTAGTATCACCGAGCTGCCAGGTTAGTTCAATTAAACTCAGTCTATCATTCAGCAAGACATCCGGCATGGACATCAGTCATTGCTTGGAGGAAGGAAACTGCAAGTGACTGGTAGTATAAGTAACATGACAGGTGACCCTCGCTAGTCACCAAGAAAACTTTAATAAAGGCTGTACAATGTCACAAAGAACCATACTTCAATGCCTGATCAATAGTTTTTTTCTACAGGATATGGTTTTCTAACAAGACTGAATACAAAATATGCGTTGAGGACATTTTAATTACAACAGGAGTTATCAAAATTGGAAAGAATGCAACTACTTTGTATGTTGAGTCTTGTGTCAACATGTAGAGGTTCTAAATCTCCAGTCTGCACATACAGCCAACATCTTGCTCACTATAGGCTTTGCCTGTGCCAGCGAATTGCATTTTATATATACATGCTTGTAAAGCACCCACATTCTCTTTTGTGATACATCTTGCAACAATTCTTTAAAATCATTTATTTGAATCCATGTATACGAAGACTACAGTGAATTGGGACTTATATGCAACACGTAATCCCTTTATGCTTTCCCTTCAGTACTTTTCAGTTATAAAACTATAATAATTAACTTAGCATATTGAGAAAATTAAGCTGTCAAGACTACCTAAGGAAGAAGATAAAATAAACTTCACTTGAGCAGGAGGATAAACATGCTCTATTTCAGTCATAGGTGATTACTTTAAATCAGAGGTAGACACTATCTACTTTTATAGTTCTTGCACTCAAGACTTTTTGTTGCAATATGATTTTGTTCCACCTGTGTTAGCCAATGTTTCCTTGATACCAAGTTGATGCTAGGTATAATGAAATGAGCAAAAAATCGTAACACAAGAAGCCATGGTTGGTTAAAACATAGCTAACACCTTATACAAAGAGACAGCAGCCAACACCAGTGGAATGTGGTGCACCTGTAACAAAGCAAATGGTAATTCAGTGCCTCTCCAAAGAAGGAAAGTAGAACACGTAGCAAATATATATATATATATATATATATATCAGATCAGTACAACAAATACCAATTACAGCCTTGAAAAAAATAACAATTAACATAATAAAGCAGAAAAATTATTTACTGTACAATACACAATATACAACAGCAAAAAATAAATTAAAAATATTGCACAAAATGAGAACCCGGTCACAAAAAAAAAAAGACCACAGAAACTTGAACCTACCTTTCTCTACCAGTACCTTAGAACTATCATATACCATAACCATAAACAAACTGGTAGAAAATATACATAATTAATACACTGGGTGGGTAAAGTACAGTTGTGTGCACTTACCATAAATGTATATGTACCGAGTGTATTCACTGTTGCAGTCATTACATTTGGGGTAATCTGCTCGCAGGTTGCCCTCAGTCAGCCTGATTAACAAAGTCTTTGGTCCTGCATCGTTGCCGTCCCTTCTTCCATGATGTCAGGTTGTCAGGGGTATAAAACATGCAGCTGATGCCATTACATCAGTTTTTCTTGCCCCAGACTTTAGGTGCCCCCCAAATGGGGAGCAAAATTTATAAGTAATTAAAAAGACAAAAATATACCTCCAAACAAAAGCAAATACACCAAAAAGGCTTTTAAGCATAGTAAAAGAAAGTAGAGGTATAGTAAGAGAAAAACAGGGGGCTGGAGGGAGGGTAACCAGGACTGCAACAGCGAATACACTCAAACATCTACATTTATGGTAAGTGTACACAACTGTACCATGTTCTTCGTGTTTCACTGTTGCAGTCTTTACATTTGGGTAGATTCCCAAAACTATGCTTGAGAGGATGGATTTATACTACAGTAGGACCTGCTATAAGGCCCTGCAAAACAGCAGTGGCAAAGCCAGCTCTGGATTTAGAGAAAATTGGTAAGTGATAATGCTTGGTGAAAGTATGAACTGAACTCCAGATAGCAGCTTCTAGAATATCCCTGGTAGGAACACCTCTGAGAAAGGCGATAGAAGTAGATGCAGCCCTGGTGGAATGAGATCTGATCCCCTGGGGGATAGGTTTTCCATGGTGCTTATAGCAGAAATGAATACAATGGCTTATCCATTTAGAAATGGTTTGTTTTGAAATAGCCTTCCCCTCTGCCCCTGCAGCAAATGCTACCAGCAGTTGTTCAGATTTTCTTCACGATTTAGTCCTCTCCAAGTAAAATCTAAGCTGTCTGTGCACATCCAATGAATGCAGAATCCACTCCCCCTTGTTCTGTGGATTGGGAAAGAAAGTTGGCAAGGAATGGACTGATTAAGAGCCACACTGGATACCACCTTGGGCATGAAGGATGGATTGGTCCTGAGTGACACCCTGTCTGCATGAAAGATGATGAAAGGCTCCACTGCCATAAGGGCCTGTAATTCAGATATCCTTCTAGCTGAAGTGATTGCCAAAAGGAAGGCTGTTTTCCAGGAAATAAATTTTAAGTCTGCAGTAGCAGCTGGCTTGAAAGGCGGTAGAGTGAGTTTCTCCAATACAAAGTTAAGGTCCTAGGCAGGGGTTGGAGCTCTCCTGGGTGGTCAAGTTTTTGGCCCCTCTGAGATGCTGCTTTAGCAGACAATGAGAGAAGGGGGGGGTTCTGTGTTATAATGAGCTGAAATGGCTGAGGCATGGATTTTAATGGAGGAAAAAGACAGGCCCTTGTGAAACATTTCAGTTAAGTATTGCAAAATCTGAGATAAATTGGGCGCTGCTGTGCTCATCTCTTGAGATTGATTCCAGGCACAGAATCTTTTCCATTTGTCAGCATAAGATTTTCTAGTACTAGGTCTTCTCGCCTCCAAAATGACATCCATCACAGGTTTGCTGAGGTATGCTAAGGGAGAATTTAAATGATTAACCAAGCTGCAAGATTCAATGTTTGGAGCTGAGGGTGCAGAATTTGGTTTGCCTGCTGAGACAGTAAGGAAGGTGTCTGAGGCAGGTGCCATGGAGAAATTTGTGACACACTGTGCAGCAGTGGGTACCAGTGTTGGCATGGCCAGTCTGGAGCAATCAAAATAATTTTTTGGTTTGTCCTGTTTGATTTTTAGTAGAACTTTGGAGAGCAAAGGCAGAGGGGGAAAGGCATAGACTGATAGGTTTTTCCAGCTTAAGGACACAGCATCCACTTTTCAGACTTTTTTGTGAGGAGTTCTTGTGCAAAATTTGTCCAACTGGTAGTTCTGGGGTGAGGCAAAAAGATCTATGTCTGGGCTCCCCCATTTGCATGTCAACATGTTGAAAATCCGTGGTTCCAGTTTCCATTCATGTGGGTCCATGAGATTACTGCTTAGTTCGTCTGCCAGAATATGCAGCTTTCCTGGCAGGAATTGAGCTTGTAGTTGCACTTGGTAGCTCAAGGCCGTGTTCCACAATGCCATGGCTAGTCTGCAGAGGGGGTAAGAATGTGTACCCCCTGCTTGTTTATGTACCACATAACTGTGGTGTTGTCCGTCTTACCATTAGTTGTCCTGGATGAAGGTAGCCCTTGAAGGCTATCAGAGCATTCTGTACAACTAGCATTTCTTTTTGATTGATATGAAGGTGCATTTGATTTGGGCTCCATTTGCCTGAATGCACTTCCCTGCCAGATGAGCCCCCCATGCATAGTCTGATGCATCTGTAGTTAGGGTTTGGGCGGCAGGGGGTGGTGTGAATGGCAGTCCCTTATTTTGGTGGCAGGCCTCTGCCCACCATAGGAGCCCTAGGTGCAGGCAAGGTATGATGGGAATTATAGTTTCCGGGTTGTGACAATGTTGACTCCATAAACTTTTTATGTACCACTGAAGTTTCCTCATATGCAGTCTTGCATATGGAATTAGAAGAATGCAGGAGGCCATGAACCCCAAGGCTTGCAGTATTTGTCTTGCAGACAGCAGGGTTTCTGTGGTCACCTGTTTGAAGTGAGTCACCAAATTAATTTGCTTTTCTGGCATAAGGAAAGCCATCTGGGCAGTTGTATTCAAGCTTGCACCCAGGAATGTAATTTTTTGAGAGGGTACCAGTTGTGATTTCTTTCCGTTTATGGTGTACCCTAGACAAGTTATAACCCCTGTTACAAACGCCAGATGTTTTAGAAGAGTGGCCTGGTTTTCTGCCTGAATTAGACAATCATCCAGGTATGGATATATCTGAATATCTATTTGCCTGCAAAATGCAATTACTGGAGCCAAGCACTTTGTGAATACCCTGGGCGCAGTAGACAAGCCAAAGGGCAGTGCAGAGAACTGGTAATGCAAGTAGCCTGCTTTGAAGTGCAGTATCTTCTGCAAGCTTCCCTGACTGGAATATGCAGGTAAGCCTCTTTTAAATCTAGAGATGCCAACCAGGCATCCTTGCCAAGCATAGGAAGTAACTGACTGGTGAAGAGTCAGCATCCTGAATTTTGGAATGTCCAGAAAAGTGTTTAGAGTAGACAGGTCCAGAATTGGACACCATGATTTGTCTTTTCTGGGTACCAGAAAAAGTCTGGAATAGAAACCTTGTCCCTTTTCCTCCTCTGGTACTAGCTGAATAGCCCCCATGCTTAAGGAGGGGAAGTACTTGCTTCTGAGCCTCTGCCCACTAATTTGGGGGCAGGTCTGGCCATCCGTTTGCAGTTGGCAGCGTGTGGAAATGAAATCTGTATCCCTGGGACACTATTTAAAACCCATTTGTCCTGGGTTATAAGTTGCCAGTTTTTTGCATGAAGAGCCAGTTTTTCCCCCCAAAGGGGCATATGAGAGGTAAGTTCTTGGTAATTTTAAAGGAAAGTCATTGAGACTGTTTATCATAGGGTGGTGTCTTGCTCTTTCCAGATTTGGAAGTGGAAGCACCCCATTGCTTAGTTCTGAGAGTCCCTTGGGACTGAAACCTGGTGCTTTTGGAGTGTCTGTGTTTGGCTGGAGTGGCTCTGGAAGGAGCTGGAAAGGACCAGTTCTTAGTAGGCCAGTGCCTACTAAATCTTGGAGGTTGTACTTGTAAGAAATATTTCACAGTTTGCATAGATTAGCTTTATCTTCCATCGTTTTTAGAACTTCTTCAGCCTTATTGCCAGACGGTCCTGATGCAAAGGAGCATCCAACAGTTTTGCTTTAACATGATCAGGCAGAGATTGCTCCTTAAGCCAAGCATGCCTTCTAAGCACAGACCCAGTAACAGCAGCCCTGCAAGAGGCCTCTAAAGAATCAAAACTACATTGCAAAGTATGTTTTCTAACTTGTTCAGCTGAATGCAATACATCCTATAAATCTTTATTTTCCACACAGTCAGAAATCAATATCATTTTCTGTTTAAGCAGTCCCATGATATGCTGTTGATATTTTAGCATATGGAATTGACAGTTTAAAGCCCTGACTGCCAAGGTTGCAGAAGTATAAACCATTTTACCCCATCTATCCAGCACCCTGGAGTCTCTATCAGAACGGGTAGGATTTTTAGCAGTAGAAGCCTTTATGCCCTTGGGCCCCTGAGAAATGGTTTCTGGGTCCGTAACAGGATTTTTGAAAAGGAATTTGTGAAACTCAGAAACCCTGTAGTATCTGTTTGGCTTACTAGGGGCCAGAAGCAGGGAATCAGGGGCCATACCGGATTCCGAAAACACATCATCAACAATGTCTAGTACAGGAGGTATAGCAAAGGCCTATGCTGAGGAAGAAGAAGGAAATCCCTAAACCTATTTTTGGATTCATAAAATTCCTGACTTTCCCAGTGGAAATGCTTCCTTAAGATATGTAAAGTTTCCACAAAAGAAAAATCCTCAGGGGGAGAAGCAGAGGGAATGGAATCCTCTGCATCAGAATCCTCATAAGTAGGTATGGACAAATCCAGGTCATTAGAAGAGTCAGAAGATTCATAGTTAAGTTCAGCCCTAGGCCTTTTAGAATGGTGGGGGGATTGACTACCCCTGATTAGAGTAATTAAATCTTCAGCCATTTTGATAATTTGATTTTTAGGCATAGGGGCCTAAGCATGTGGCCTGCTCGTCAGTTTTTTATACATAGATCGAGATTTAGGCCTTAGTATTGAAGATGGAGTCGGTTTAATGTGCAAGTCTGTAGGCCTGAATACACCCTCAGAAGCCAGTGCCTGCACAGCGGCTCTGGACCCATCCAGGGTAGATACATCTGCGGGTTCCATAGGTGAAGAATCTCGCAGCATACCGGACTCCGAATGGGTCTCAGTAGAGGCCTGCGAATCAGAAGTAGCGGGTATCAGGGGCTGCGAAAGCGCCTTACTGAGTACCGGCGAACTGGCGACTGGCTTAGGAGAAGCATCATCTGCAGTTTTGGACCACAATGACCTGTCTCTGTCTTTTTCTTTGCATTTTTTCAGTATTCTGGTAGTCGGATGGGTAACCAACGTCATTTCTGGATAATTAAACCGGGAACTGAAATATTTAGAAGCAAAAATGTACCAACGATGGATAGTGCACTGATTAAATAAAGCACAAAACTGACAGCAGGGTATGTTGTGGTCAGGGCCTAGGCAAGGAATACAGTACAAATGAAAATCCTTATGAGGTATTTGCTTTCCACAAGTAATGCAATTATTAACTTTTACTGACATTGGTAAAGAGCAAGAAAAAGTTTCCCCAATGGGGTACTTAGCTTTTAGTTGAAGACTTCGGTTCTGAAACTCAAAAATGAAAATTTCAGGAGTCGGCCGACTGGCACTTGCAAACTGCTTCTGCTTTGGGCACCGCATGGCAAGAAAGACTGATGTAATGATGTCGGCTGTATGTTTTATACCCCTGACGACCTGATGTCATAGAAGAAGGGACAGCAACCGACGCAGGACCCAAGACTTTGTTACTCAGGCCGACTGAGGGCAACCTGCCAGCAGATTACCCCAAATGTAATGACTGCAACAGTGAAACACGAAGAACATCCAGCTACTTTAAATTGCTTATATTTCCTAAAAGTACAGTTTTGTACCTACCATAAATGTAGATGTCCGAGAGGTATGCATCTCCAGTCCTAACATATGGGTTGTCCTGCCTCAGGCAGCCCTTTGGCCGGCCGGATTCCAAAGTCTGGGTCTGGCCTCGGCTGATGTCGCACTTCACCCGATGTCATAGCTGCTGTGAATAGGGTATAAAGGCATCAGCCGACGCCATTTTCCTCAGTGTTTCTTGCCCCAGATGCCAGGTGCCCTCTAGGAAGGCTAAATTTGGATAAATGCAAATGATTCCAAACAGTAGAGAGCAAACAAAAATAAACATGTATATACATATATACAAACAAATACACCATAATAGATTCCCCCAGCTAGCTACAAGATGGGCAAATACCCTAGGAGTACCACAGAGGGGAAGGAGGGTGGGTAATCCCGACTGCAGATGCATACCTCTCGGACATCTACATTTATGGTAGGTACAAAACTGTACTATGTCCTTCAAGGATGCATCTGCAGTCCTAACATATGGGTAGAATACCATAGCCAAACTGGGGGAGGAGGCACTAAGATGATTATGGTGAAGTTAAGATCCCTTGCAAAACAGCAGTTGCAAAACCTGCTCGGGATCTGGAGTATAAAGGTAGATTATAACGCTTGGCAAATGTATGCACGGAGCTCTAAGTAGCAGCTTCTAAAATGTCTTTGGTAGCCACTCCTCGTAAGAAAGCTGTAGTAGTGGCTGTAGCCCTTGTGGAGTGAGGTCTGATGCTTTTTGGAGTTGTCTTTCCATGAAAAGAGTAACAAAATCTAATGCAATTTCCTATCCATTTTGAGATTGTCTGTTTTGAAATTGCTTTTCCTTCCATTCCTGTTGCATATGCTACCAGAAGCTGGTCAGTGTTTCTATTGTTCTTGGTTCTGTCCAGATAGTAGCGCAATTGCCTGTGTACATCCAAGGTATGTAGTAGTCTTTCCCCCTGTTCTGTGGGTTGGGGAAGAATGTTGGTAGGTGGATTGCTTGGTTCAATGATACCCTGGAGACCACCTTTGGCATAAAAGTAGGGTTAGTTCTCAAGGACACTCTATTCTGATGTAAGATAAGGAAGGGCTGTACTACCATTAATGCCTGTAATTCAGAAACCCTTCTTGCTGAAGTGATTGCAAGCAGGAAAGCAGTTTTCGAAGATAAGAACTGTAATTCTGCTGTTGCTGCTGGTTCGAAGGGGGGAAGTGTTAACTTTTCCAGCACAAAGTTAAGGTCCCATGTAGGCAAAGGTGGCTTCCTTGGAGGCTTTACATTTTTAATTCCTCTCAGAAACTGCCTGAGTAGAGGATGAGAGAAGACTGGAGGATCCATGTTGTATTCTGCTGAAATTGCTGATGCATGAATCTTAATGGAGGAGTAAGACAGGCCATTGTGGAAAAGTTCTGCTAAATATTCCAGGATGTTAGCAATGTTTGTTAATGATACATTTTCTCCTTTTGCTGCACTCCAAATGAGGTATCTTTTTCATTTGGCTGAATAAGTCTTCCTTGTGGAGGGTCTGCGAGCCTCCAGGATAATGTCTTTAACCCTCTGAGATAAAACTGGGTTATTTTGTTTTATGTAATATTCCAAGCAGCTAGTTGCAGTGTTTTCAAGTTTGGATGTAGGATCTTGAAGTTGTTCTGTGTTAGCAGTAAAGGAACTAGAGGTAGAGGCCATGCGTGCGTCCGAGACATACTCCTCAGTAGCAGGTACCAATGCTGCCTCAGCCAGTCTGGAGCTATCAGGATGATCTTTGGGTGATCTTCTTTGATCTTCAGTAGCACTTTGTGCATCAGAGGAAGAGGTGGGAATGCATATGCTGTCAGATTTTCCCAACTGAAGGAGAGGGAGTCCACCTTCCAAGCAAGTGGGTGGTATGTCCTTGTGCAGAATTTCCTCAATTGGTGGTTGTGTGGGGATGCGAACAGGTCTATTTCTGGTAGTCCCCATTTCTTTGTAATGGATTTGAAGATGTCTGGATGCAGCATCCATTCGTGGGCATCCGTGGTAGTTCTGCTTAAGATGCCTGCTAGTATATTTTCTTCTCCTGGCACAAATATGGCCTGGAGCTGAATGTTGAGTTTCAGGGCCACATTCCACAGGTCCATTGCCATCCGGCATAGAGGATATGAGTGTGTGCCTCCTTGTTTGTTGATATACCACATGACTGTGGTGTTGTCCATCCTTATCAGCAAATGACCCTGTTGAAGAAACAGTCTGAATGTCTGAATTGCCTGTTTCACTGCCAGCATCTCTTTTTGATTTATGTGTAGGTTCAGCTGGTCTTGTGTCCATAGGCCTTGTATACACTTGTCCACCATGTGTGCCCCCCAACCGAGGTCTGAGGCGTCCGTGGTGATAGTCTGGCTTGGGTGAGGCTTGTGGAAAGGCAGTCCTCTGTTCAACTGACAGGCCTGAGCCCACCACAGGAATTCTTGCTTCAGGCATGGAATCATTGGAATTTGGGTTTCTAGACTGTGCTTGTGTTGAGACCATAAATTCCTTAGGGTACCATTGCAACTTCCTCATATGCAGTCTGGCATGTGGAATCAATATTATGCAGGATGCCATGTAACCCAGGGCTTGCAAGACTTTCCTTGCTGTAAGCTGGTTCTGTGTTGTTAATGCCATGAAATACAGTGGTAGTTGTTTTTGCTTTTCTGCTGTGAGAAATGCCATTTGATTTGAAGTGTCCAGTTCTGCACCCAAGAATGTTATCGTTTGGGATGGAAACCAGCCTTGACTTTTTCATGTTGACTGTGTATCCCAGGGCTTGTAGTAGCTGTATAACCTTTTCCAAATCTTTTGTTAATTTGGTCTTGTTGTCCGCTTGTATTAGGCAGTCGTCCAGGTATGGATAAATCTGAATTCCCTGAAGCCTGCAATGAGCAATTACTGATGCCAGGCATTTCGTGAATACTCTGGGCGCAGTAGATAAGCCAAAGGGCAATGCTGAGAATTGATAATGCTCTGATCCTGCAAGAAATCTGAGGTATCTTCTGCAATCTGGTCGTATAGGGACGTGCAGGTATGCCTCCTTGAGATCTAGAGTCACCAGCCAAGACTACTTGCCCAGCATGGGAAGAAGTTGCTGTAGGGTCAGCATTTTGAATTTTGGAACAATGAGATATGTGTTCAGAGCGGACAGGTCGAGAATAGGTCTCCATTGGTTTTCTTTCCTTGGTACCAGGAAAAGTCTGGAGTAAAATCCTTGTCCTTGTTCCATAGACGGTACCTTTTCTATAGCTCTCATCCTTAGTAAGTGGTTGATTTGTCCTACAGCGGTTGTTTTTTGGTTTGGTGGTAGGTTTGGCATTCCTCTCTTTTTTGGTAGAGTATGGAACTGAAACCTGTAGCCTTTGTCTATTGTCTGCAAAATCCATTTGTCTCCTGTAATGTAATGCCAGTTTACTGAAAATAAGGCTAGCTTTCCGCCTAAGGGTGCTTCCAGTTGTTCCCTGGTAGGCGGTATCAGAGCCAAGTCATTGTGGCTGTCCTGTGGAAGTGGTAGTAGCTGGATCTGTGGCAGTACTTCTCTGGTTGTTAGGCTGCCACTGACATCCCCTGTAGGCACCTCTGGATTGACCTCTGCCTCTTGGGCGCCTATTTCTGCCTCTCTGTGCTCTGGAGGTGTCTGGAAAGGACCAATTCTTCGAAGGCCAATTTCTACTAAACCTCGGAGGCTGGACCTGTAAGAAATCCTTGACTGTTTGGACAGATTTTGCTTTTTCTTCCACCTTCTTTAGCACTTGCTGTGCAGGGGAGCCAAACAAACTTTGTTTCTCCATGGGAGCATCTAGGAGCTTTGACTTTACATGGTCTGGTAAGGATTGTTCTTTTAACCATGCATGCCTTCTGATCACTGTACCAGTCATAGCTGATCTAAAGGAAGCCTCCAGTGCATCATAGCCGCATTTTAAGGAATGATTACTGACCTGCTGAGTGTTATGTACCAAATCCTGAAGGGACTTACGGTCTATAGGTTCAGGAGAGGACAGTTTTTTATTTAGCTGATCTAACAAAAATTCCTGATACTGAATCATGTGGAATTGACAGTTTAAGGCCCTAGCCAAAAGAGTAGTAGAAGTATAAACTTTTTTACCCCATCTCTCTAATGCTCTAGATTCTCTTTCAGAGGGGAGGGGGTTTTGGCAGAGGCAGCTGCTACAGCTTTGGGGCCCTGTGAAATAGTTTCAGGATCTACAATAGGAGCCTTATACAAGTGAAAGTGTGTGTCTGGGACCCTGTAATATCTGTCGTGCTTAGCAGGGGCCGGGGGAAGAGAGTCAGGGGCAGTACAAGCATCATTAAATGCATCATCCACAACTGTTAATACTGCAGGAATGGCTAAAGGCCTATGCTGTGGTAAATGTAAAAAGGTCCTTAGCCTTTTCCTTGAATCTGAAAAATCTTGGCCCTGCCATTGAAATTGCTCTCTCATAGCATGCAAGGTTTCCCCAAAAGAAAATTCCTCAGGAGGAGAGGCAGAAGGAATGGAGTCTTCTGCATCAGAGTCCTCATATGGAGAATAAGGGCCTTCTGGAGGATTTGAGTTTTCTGAATCATCCGAGGAATAATCTGTTGAAACTGGCTCAGGGGGCTCTGCTCTAGGCCTCTTCTCTGGAGGGGGATGAGAGGCCCTGTCAGGGTGAGGTTGGGATCCCCTGATCAAAGAAATGAGATCCTCTGCCAGGCTGAGCATTTGGGAACTAGAGGTAGGCCTGTGTGAGGGGGGTTTAGCAGGCAAGGCCTTAGAAGATTTAGCTGCTTTAGCCCTGGAAAAAGCCTTGATAGACATAGATGCAGGGGGCCTAGCAGCTCCACGTGCAGGAGTAAAAATGTCTAAAGGAATAGTATCTGATAAATCCTGGGAACCTGCAACAGCAGGTGGAATTTCAGTAGCAGATTCAGCCATGCTGTGTGAGGCCTCAGCTATAGGAGGCATGCTTTCGGCCGAAGGAAGAACCGTGGACTCTGTTTCAGCCGAAACCGAGACACTCACGGTTGGCTTAACTGTGGTTTCGGCCGAAACCGCGGACCGCGAGTGTCAGTCCTTTTCCTTACGCTTTTTAGCTAATTGTGAAGTCGGAGTCTCCGACGGCATTTTGTAAGCAAAAGCGGGGCCGAAAAACTCCTCTGCAAACTCCGACTGACGTCTAAGGGTCCGTCGGTTGAAGGAAGCACAGGCTAGACAAGCTGCTACGTCGTGGCCTGGGCCTAAGCAAGGAAGGCAGTAAGAGTGGAAATCCTTATGAGGTATTTGTTTCCCACAAGTTAAACAGTTATTTACTTTTTCTGACATCGGCTGAGGCAAGAAAGAGTCCCCAATGGGGTACTTAGCTTTTTAGAAGTCTTCGGTAGTAGTAATCTCTGGATCTGACCGACCGGCACTTGCGAACAGCTTCTGCTTCGGGCACCGCGCGGCAAGAAAGACTGGGGAAAATGGCGTCGGCTGATGCCTTTATACCCTATTCACAGCAGCTATGACGTCGGGTGAAGTGCAACATCAGCCGAGGCCAGACCCAGACTTTGGGCTGCCTGAGGCAGGACAACCCATATGTTAGGACTGCAGATGCATCCTTGAAGGACATCTTGTGTTGTAGCAGTTAGGACAAACACCCCAGGCACCATATAGAATGTGGCAAGGTAGAAAGATTTCCAAAATAGGTAAATCCTATCCTCTATCAGAAATAAAGTAATATTGCAAAGAGTATGCTATGCAAAAACAGCAATGATGTGTGGGGACATCCCTTTAACTGGAGGCTTAAATGTGACAAAATATGGTGAAATCTCCTTTGCACTTCAAATAAATTTGCAAATGTTTACTATCTCATATGCTTCCAAACCTGAAGCAGTTTTACTCATTCACATTTTGTAATGAGCAAGATTATGACACATCCTGCATGTTGTAATGCTATTACATAACTGTCCACACAGATGAAGAAGTGTTAGTAAGGCATGCAACACAGTTCCTTTCACCAGTTACAGATTTATTCAGAAGGAATAAAAACACATGCTTTAAGTTCCAAAAAGACATGCAAAAGCATGTGTCTGGTGATTGTAAGTTGCACCCAAATGAAGTTATTGCGTCCTGGTGTTCTTCCTGGTGGCCTTCTACACACTACTTCTTCAGTACAAATAAGGTATGATGTGATAACTTATGTACAAAGTTTGCTCACTACAGTTTCATACAAATAGAACTGGTCCTACTACCCTTACCTGACTTCATTATAACACAGAACATTATTAAAACAGAAAATAGCAAGGCAAGCAAAGAATCAGAATTGCAGTTGCAGACAACATTTCCTTGGAATCTACCTTCTCCAGCTCTAACATTAGTGAAATATTACTGGTGCTGTGATAAAGGAAGTGGTGCAATACCCTGCCCATGGCTAACAGATGCAAGGGGAACAAGCAGTGCAATATTATCATATGGGAGGGAGAAGGTCTGCCTCTGTATACAATATTATAATATGGGAGGGAGAAGGTCTGCCTCTGTATACAATATTATAATATGGGAGGGAGAAGGTCTGCCTCTGTATACAATATTACAATATGGGAGGGAGAAGGTCTGCCACAGTATACAATATTATAATATGGGGGGGAGAAGGTCTGCCTCTGTATGCAATATTATAATATGGGAGGGAGAAGGTCTGCCTCTGTATGCAATATTATAATATGGGAGGGAGAAGGTCTGCCTCTGTATACAATATTATAATATGGGAGGGAGAAGGTCTGCCTCTGTATACAATATTATAATATGGGAGGGAGAAGGTCTGCCTCTGTATACAATATTATAATATGGGAGGGAGAAGGTCTGCCTCTGTATGCAATATTATAACATGGGAGGGAGAAGGTCTGCCTCTGTATACAATATTATAATATGGGAGGGAGAAGGTCTGCCTCTGTATACAATATTATAATATGGGAGAGAGAAGGTCTGCCTCTGTATACAATATTATAATATGGGAGGGAGAAGGTCTGCCTCTGTACAGCAATATTATAATATGGGAGGAAGAAGGTCTGCCTCTGTATACGATATTATAATATGGGAGGGAGAAGGTCTGCCTCTGTATACGATATTATAATATGGGAGGGAGAAGGTCTGCCTCTGTATACAATATTATAATATGGGAGGGAGAAGGTCTGTCTCTGTATACAATATTATAATATGGGAGGGAGAAGGTCTGCCTCTGTACAGAAATGTTACAATATGAGGAAAGTAAGGTCTGCCTCTGTACAGCAATATTATAATATGGGAGGGAGAAGGTCTGCCTCTGTATACAATATTATAATATGGGAGGGAGAATGTCTGCCTCTGTATAGAAATGTTACAATATGGGGACAGTAAGGTCTGTCTCTGTACAGCAATATTATAATATGGGAGGGAGAAGGTCTGCCTCTGTACAGAAATGTTACAATATGGGGACAGTAAGGTTTGTCTCTGTACAGCAATATTATAATACAGGGGTGGGAAGGTCTGTCTCTGTATAGAATTGTTACAATATGGGTACAGTAAGGTCTGTCTCTGTACAGCAATATTATAATACAGGGGTGGGAAGGTCTGCCTCTGTATACAATATTATAACATGGAAGGAAGAAGGTCTGCCTCTGTAAACAATATTATAATATGGGAGGGAAAAGGTCTGCCTCTGTATAGACACGTTACAATATGGGGACAGTAAGGTCTGTCTCTGTACAGCAATATTATAACATGGGAGGGAGAAGGTCTGCCTCTGTACAGCAATATTATAATATGGGAGGGAGAAGGTCTGCCTCTGTACAGCAATATTATAATATGGGAGGGAGATGGTCTGCCTCTGTGTAGAAATGCTACAATATGGGGACAGTAAGGTCTGCCTCTGTACAGCAATATTATAATATGGGAGGGAGAAGGTCTGCCTCTGTATAGAAACGTTACAATATGGGGACAGTAAGGTCTGCCTCTGTACAGCAATATTATTATATGGGATGGAGAAGGTCTGCCTCTGTATACAATATTATAATATGGGAGGAAGAAGGTCTGCCTCTGTACAGCAATATTATAATATGGGAGGAAGAAGGTCTGTCTCTGTATACAATATTATAATATGGGAGGGAGAAGGTCTGCCTCTGTATACAATATTATAATATGGGAGGGAGAAGGTCTGCCTCTATATACAATATTATAATATGAGAGGGAGAAGGTCTGCCTCTGTATGCAATATTATAATATGGGAGGGAGAAGGTCTGCCTCTGTATACAATATTATAATATGGGAGGGAGAAGGTCTGCCTCTGTATAGAAATGTTACAATATGGGGACAGTAAGGTCTGTCTCTGTACAGCAATATTATAATATGGGAGGGAGAAGGTCTGCCTCTGTATAGAAACATTACAATATGGGGACAGCAAGGTCTGCCTCTGTATACAATATTATAATATGGGAGGGAGAAGGTCTGCCTCTGTATAGAAACATTACAATATGGGAACAGTAAGGTCTGTCTCTGTACAGCAATATTATAATACAGGGGTGGGAAGGTCTGCCTCTGTATACAATATTATAATATGGGAGGAAGAAGGTCTGCCTCTGTACAGCAATATTATAATATGGGAGGGAGAAGGTCTGCCTCTGTACAGCAATATTATAATATGGGAGGGAGAAGGTCTGCCTCTGTATAGAAACGTTACAATATGGGGACAGTAAGGTTTGCCTCTGTACAGCAATATTATAATATGGGATGGAGAAGGTCTGCCTCTGTACAGCAATATTATAATATGGGAGGAAGAAGGTCTGCCTCTGTATACAATATTATAATATGGGAGGGAGAAGGTCTGCCTCTGTATACAATATTATAATATTGGAGGGAGAAGGTCTGCCTCTGTATACAATATTTTATTTTTTTATTTTATTTTATTTTACATTTGTTGACCAGGCTAGTGTAGCTGGAGATATTTCCATTTTCAGTAGCGGCCCGAGGAGAAAAGCTCCACAGAAGTAAGATAAATACAGAAAAACCATCATACAAAATAATAATAACAATAATGATAATAGAGTTAGTAATAGAGTTTGCAAAAAACAAAAACATGCAAACCCTTCCATGGAAAGTACTACTACTTGTGTTAATTACTATAACGTACAATTACAGTCCAGATGATAATATACAAGTCGACACATACTTATCAGATGATGTAAGCAAGGATTGGAGGTGAGGAAAGTAGAGTAAAAAGAAAATAAGGAAGAAAAGGAAAGGATTGATTGTGGAAAAGAGAGCAAGTTAAGGTAGATAACAGGTATAGAAGCAGAGGGGGTAGAACAGAAAGCCAAGTAGAGAAAAGAGAAAGGAGTAAGAGAGAATAGTTTTAGAATTAGGGAGTACTAGTGGAAGGTTAATCAGGTTTATTACAGGAACAAAGCCAGTGATTTTGGAAATGCAGTTTAATATTTTCTTTGAAAAGAGGCAATGATGTAATATTTGTTATATTAGAAGGTAACAAATTCCATTTTTTCCCTACCGCATTGGTAAATAGTGAGTCGCCAGCATTGTTATTTGATTTTATTGTACTTGTTAGGAGTTTACTAGAAGAGCGGAGAGAGTTGAGATTGTTATAGGGGATTATGAGTTGTGAGAGTATCGGGGTATTATTAGGTTGGTACAGTATTTTATGGGCAATAGAGAGTTGATGGATTATAAGATAGTTTTGAAACTCTAGCCAGCCTAGAAGTTTTAAGTTAAGACAGTGATGGGTTTTATAGAGGTTACCAGTAGTGAAGCGGGCAATGTTATTATAGCAGGTTGCCAGTTTGTTAAGGTTGTTTTTTTTGAGGTTGGTGAAGATAGGTGAAGCATAAAGAAGAGTAGAAATAAGATGGGAGTGAGCAATCCTTGTCCTAGTAGAAGGTGTAAGAAATGGTCTAATTCAATATAAGGATCCTATTTTTCTGTTAACTTGTTTTATGGAGTTGTTAATGTGTTGGTCAAAAGAAAGATTATTGTCTATGGTAATACCTAACAATTTAGTTGAAGTGTCGGGTGAGATGACAGTGGCACTGTTGGAGGAGATGGAGAAATGTAAGGGGGAGGCCCTGGATGTGGGTGTAAAAAGAAGTTGTTTAGTTTTTTTAGCATTTAGTAAGAGGAATCGACTAGAGAACCATGTTTCTACGGTATTAAACACCTTTTGGGTGAGAGAGATAAGTTCTGGGGTAGAAGATGCTGAGCAGATGAGAGTAGAATCATCAGCGTATTGAATGCAGGTTGCTTGAGGGATTGTTGTCTGAAGATCATTAATGAAGAGGGAGAAGAGAAGTGGGCCAAGGATAGAGCCTTGTGGTACGCCAATAGAAACGGGCAAAAGTGAAGAAGTGTGGTTATCCCAAAGAACTGCTTGTTTTCTGTTTGTAAGGTAGGATTTAAACCATTTGATGGCTGGAATATCAAATGAAGGGATTCAAGAGTATTAAGTAATAAAGAGTGGTTGACCATATCGAATGCTTTGGAGAGGTCAATGAAGAGGGCAGAAGAGAGTAAGTTGTTGTTGCGGTTCCGATTAATAGTATCTACAAAGGAAAGCAGGGCAGTGGTAGTACTGTGATGTGGTCTAAAGCCATGTTGACAGTTTGCTATTATGTTATGAAGAGAGAGATATTGTACAAGTTGAAGGTGGATACATTTCTCCATAATCTTAGCCAAAGGTGAGAGGAGAGCAATAGGTCTATAGTTAGAGTAGTCTGTGGAGTTTCCACCTTTATGAAGTGGGATAATATGAGAGACTTTCCAGATATCAGGGATGATTCCTTCTTTGATTGTCCTATTTATGAGAATGGATATAGGATATGCAATAACTTTGGCAGCCTTTTGAAGGAAGAGAGAAGGGAGCTTATCAGCAGAGGGGGTACATGGTTTTAGTTTGAGAAGAAGTCTATGAATGTAAGAAGTAGAGATAGGTTGTAGTGAAAATTTAAAGGAGGAGTTTGTTAAGTTACTTGGTGGACAGAAGTTGTTGGCATTAAGTTGTTTAGCTAGAGCTTGTATAGTTTCAGTGAAGAAAGAGTTGAAAACATCTGCAGTTTGTTGAGGGGTATCAGGGTCTGCATTTAGTGGGGGAGGTGTTTTGGAGGTTCCTGGGGAGAGGAGTTTATTGACAGAGGACCAGAAAAGTTTAGAATTATTAAGATGAGTTTGTTGTAGCTCGACATAGAATATTTTTTTATCAGCTATCACTGCCTTTTTAGTTAGATTTCTAAGCTGTCGGAAGTGTAGAAGATCAGGGTCATTTCTGTGGGATCTCCATTTGGCCCAGACTTTATTTCTAGTGAGAATGTGTTTTTTGGTTTCATGGGAGAGCCAAGGGGCTGTGTTAGTTTTCATTCTAATAATACGTTCAGGAGCATGTAAGTCAAGAATTGACAAAAACATTTTGTTAAAATGCAGTACTGCATTTTCAAGAGGAAGTGTCTTTAAGGGGTTCCAGTTACATGCCCTGAGTTCAGTCTGAAATAGGTCAAGATTAAAATGTTTGATGGTGCGTATTTTTCTCATAATGTGGGGGTTTAAACAATCAGCTTTTTCTCTTGTTATAAAAGTTCAAGAGTGATCACTGACATCGTCTGGCAAGGTTCCTACTTTGTAATTATTTTTGACTTTGTTTATAAGTATCCAGTCAAGAATGCTTTCTCTATTAGTATGTTTATCGTGCCTAGTAGCTGAGGTAATGGTTTGAGTAAAACCATGAAGGTTGATATGAGATGAAGGATTTTCAGCATTAATACTTTTCCAGTCTATGTTCAGGTCGCCTAGTATGATGGTTTCCTGTGGATAAGAAGCTGCTATCCAACTAAGATAATTTTCTAGGATAGGTATATTGTTTCCAGGAGGCAGGTATATACAGATGATATAAAGGATTTTTGGAATTTAATTGGAGTTTGATAATGATGGCTTCTATCTTGCTATCTTGAGTTGGTGAGGCTGGAAGGGTAGTGATATTCAGATGATTTCTAAAAAGAATTGCAACACCACCACCTTTTCTTTTGGCAAGGTCATATATTATAATATGGGAGGGAGAAGGTCTGCCTCTGTATACAATATTATAATATGGGAGGGAGAAGGTCTACCTCTGTATAGAAACGTTACAATATGGGGACAGTAAGGTCTGCCTCTGTATACAATATTATAATATGGGAGGGAGAATGTCTGCCTCTGTATAGAAATGTTACAATATGGGGACAGTAAGGTCTGTCTCTGTACAGCAATATTATAAGACAGGGGTGGGAAGGTCTGCCTCTTTATACAATATTATAATATGAGGGTGGGAAGATCTGTATAACAATAAAATATGGGGGAAGGAATGTCTGCCACTACATAGCAATAGTATAATAACAGGGTAGGAGGGTCTACATCTCCATAAAAATAGCATTATATGGGCCATGGGATATATGCAAATGGCCCTTTAAGGCTATCAAGTGTTTCGGCTTTATGTCTTCTGAATTTCCACGACCTTTTACTTTTTCATTTTAAGTTTTTATTCATACAGTCAGGCCAGTAAAGCCAAATCCTACTAGCTGTGGACATGCATGCTTTGGCCTTATGACCTTGTCAGCACAGCATAAGTAGATTGTTTGGCTAATACTTTAGAAACACAGGATCTTTACACCCAGCTGATATTCATGACCCTTAAGGTGTCTTAAAAATATTCCAACTAACATCCAAACCAAAGAAAAAAAAGGTCATACAGACAAATCAATTAGTAAAAAGTACAAGAAAAACTTAACCAAGCTAGATTTTTCACTGTATGATACCTTAAACCTCCTGTAACAGAGGCTCTTAGGATATATGCAAATGACCCCTTTAGGAGATAAAGTATTTCTGATATATGTTTTCTGAATGTGCATGACTTGTTACTAAATAAGTGTGTCCTGACTGTATTACACAACGTGGCACAAGAGGGACTATGAGTGCACCGTTTTGCAGCAGTGTGCAATTCATGCCTTGTCATATGGTCCATACAGGGAGGTCAGGTGGACTATGCTTCAAAGCTTCTTTTATGCCAACAAGAAAAATAAAGTATGCAAGAAAAAAAACCCAGCAAACGTTATCCAATAAAATCTGTAGCAGACCTTCACTGCATAACTTTTCATTAATATATTTCAGGCTTTCCATTTGAAATAGAAATAAGGTAAGATCAGACTGAGAAAACCACAGACTCCATACAGAAAAAAACAACACTAAAATTATTCTGAATTACAGAAAATTTTGAAATAAATGAATGAGATAATAACTTTTACCAACTTACCATTCTGGTGGTGTAGAGGGATTAAGCCCTGACTACTATACAGGCAACCCAGGTTCGATTAGGGGCTCAGGCAACTGACAATGTAACAGGGGAGGTGGGCTTAATGATATTGCAACAAGATTCAAGATTTGTTGCATTTCTGTTTCGCTGCACTTTACTTATTGAAGTTGTAAGACTTGCACCTGTGACAGAGTCTTACAATATGTTGAGCAACTGCACTTGGTAGAAGATGTGTGGTAAAAAAGGGACTAGATAACACAAAGTAACTAAGGAAACTGCTGCCGACCAAGGTAGGTGTCACACACACACACACGCACGCACATAAACACGTACACATACACACAAACTTCATTGCTTACACTAAGTGTCTTGGGTCTGAGACTCATATGAGAGCTAATAAAATCCTTTCACTTCTATGATTCTAGCAGTGCCTAATCAGAGGGCTTTCACTGTATTGTGTGTGTGTGTGTGTGTGTGTGTGTGTGTGTGTGCGCGTGTGTTTAATTTGACCTTAATAACCATGCTGGAGATTTTCTAGCTAAAATGATAAGCTCTTAAGGGAAAACTCAATATATATCTGTACAGAGGATGTTGTTGGTGCAGTAACAGTGATACCAGCTTGGAATGCTGGTGGTCTTGGGTTTGAGTCCCAAATGATAGTTAATTTTATCCTTTCAATTTTATGATTGTAACAGTGCCTAAGCAAGAGCTTTCTCTGTGTGTGTATATATATATATATATATATATATATATATATATATATATATATATATATAAATATATATATGTGTGTGTGTGTGTGTGTGTGTGTGTATATGCGTGTGCGTTTTATAATTTGAAAAAAAAAAAAAAAACAATATTTACCTCTCCAGAGGTTGTTGTTGGCTTAGTGGCAGTGGCACCAGTACAGTATGCTGGAAGTCTTGGGTTTAGGTCCCAAACAAAAGCTAATATTCTACTTTCACTTCTATGACTGTAGCTATTCTTAAGCAGAAGGCTTTCTCTGTATTTGTTTGTGTTCCTTATAAATGAGAATTTGTCACAATTTACCAACAACACAAAACATATAATGTTCAGAACATTGTTAAAATTTACAAACATTGTCTTTTTATAATGAATAACAACGTATACCTCAGTAAAAAAGTGCTCCCAAACTGTAGTTAAAATAAAATGTAAGCCAAACTATAAGTGAGTTGGAGAGCACAGCAGACCAATAGACCACGATTCCTTGTTAAGTAAAAAGGTTTTAATCCACAGTTCCAAAGACAAACACCATATATAAAAGTGCTGCAGCTGATGAGCGCTTTCACTCACAAAATGAGTTTCTTCAGATCAATTTGCTGCTACCCATAGTGCCCCTATAAATGCATCCATCAATAAAACAAATAAGTGGCAATTAACAGTTAAAGTTGTATATTACATATTAAAACCACTATGAATCCTAAAATAGATTACTATACAAGATATATATATTAAGAAACTTATATAGCTTATACAAAATAAATACATACTTAAAAAGCATATAAAATGTTTATATAAAATATAAACAAATATATCAGTAGGCAATCAGTAAAAAAATGTGTGACTGCTGTAGAAAATGTCTGAATGTGTTGTTTAAAACTACCTATGCTTAATGTTGATGTTCCTTCTTTTCTTGAGAGCTGGTTTTATCGAAGCTCTCATTGAGTCAGAACCCTATCAGCCCTTAGTCTTGTTATCCATTTACTTTCCCTATCTTCCGTGTGGTTCCTAATGTCTCCACCTCTAATACAAGGCTCAATCATTTCTAGAACTCTAAAGAGGAATCTATGTGTATCACCTAATTCTACTACATGTTTAGCTAGTGCATTCATTGTATTCCCTTTCCTCATGTGGTATCTGTGTTCACGTATCCTATCTTTAAGTTGTCGGTTGGTTTACCGACATAGAACGCATTACATACCTGGCAGACTGCCAGGTACACAATATTCATACTAGTGCATGTTAGTCCACTTGGGTCTTAAACTGTATGTGTGAGTCAGGGTGTACAAATGTTGTAGCACTGTCAATGTATGCACATTGATTGCAACGTTGACATGCCTTAGTGTAATATGATTCAAATCCCTTCTTATTCTTCTTCGAGTAGCACAGCAACCTTTTCAAATTTAATTTATTCTTGTACAGAAACCTTGGCTCATCTCCTACCACCTGTCTGATCTCATCATCTGTACATAATATGGACCAATGCTTATTGAATATATCTTTTAGATCCCTATTGTCACTAGTATATGATAACGAGATTTTGACATCATTACTCACACTTCGTCTATCATTCTCTAGTGTGGGTCTAGGTCCATAATAAGGTGCTGCCCAGGTTTGGTGAGAGTGATATTAGTAGCCTTGTAGAGAATGCTAATGCTGTAACCAGTAACGCGAACAGCAATAGATTTGATAGTGTTAACAACATAAGTGAAACAGTTAAACAAAATGTAAGACCTGCATCAAATGTGATAGGGGTTTCTGTAAATAGCATGAATACACGAGAATTTGGTAGAAATAGTAACAATGTCTTAAATGAGTCGTTACATGTTACTGTAGATGAAGTGCTGGGTGACTCTACTAATACAGATGATGTTATTAGCATCATACATATGGATGGAGACACAGTGCATTGACAATACAAATATAACAGCGAAGGGAACTACATTAAATAGCTCTATGCATACAAATTTATATCCTCAGGTAGAGGTCACAAATAAACCTATATTGCAAGATGATAGGGTCGTTAGACCCAAGGTACCTGATAAGAACATGAATGTTATAGGAACAGTACAAGGTGGTATCCCTTTTCCTTTACCTGTGAGGAAGGACAAGGGTTTGAGGAGAGGGAGATCTTTAAGCAGAGGAAGACAAAAAAGGAAGGCCTCAGAGGAGTTCCAACCACAGCATACAATAAAGAAAATGTGGAGGAACAAAATAGGACAGTGAGTGATTTAATGGTGATGAATGATAACACACACAACTAACTCACTAGTCTGCAATATATCTAAGTATGAGTTAACAAATTCAGAATTGGACTTATTGGAGAAAGGGTTGAATTTTATTCCTAGTGGACATAGTAATCTAGTAGATACAGTACTGGATACTAAGCTTTTTTGTAGGAATTTGATGCTTAAGTTGACATTTCAAAATAATACCACAGACACCGTTACAGGTGATAAAACAATACCTATATTTAAAAGATTAAGTAATTATACACCGGTGAACCATCCACTGGTGGAGGCTTACCTCAAATTAACTGAGGATGAGCTACATAAATATTTTAGTAAGAAACCTAATTTAAGGCACAATGACAATTTGAGCAGGAGAGAAAAAGAGCAAGTCTCACAGGTTGCAAGTGAATAAGGCAATCAGACCAGCAGATAAAGGAGGTCAAGTTGTGATAATGGATACCATGTGCTATCAAGCAGCAATGATGAGAATGCTGGATGATGTATTTTATTTAAGAATTGACTCTTCTATGGTGAGAAGTATTATAGTAGAAATAGGAAACAAATTGGTTGATATGTTTAATGGCAAGATCTTGGACAAAGATTTGTTTGAATATCTTACAATCCCGAGCCCGCTCATTCCCGTGATACAAGGCTTCCCTAAGATACACAAGAGTATCAGTGACCCACCCATGAGACCAGTGGTATCAGGGCAAGGTTAGGTCACTGAACACATATTTTTTGGGTTTACAAAAAAGGTTCCTGGGGAGAGGAGTTTATTGACAGAGGACCAGAAAAGTTTAGAATTATTAAGATGAGTTTGTTGTAGCTCGACATAGAATATTTTTTTATCAGCTATCACTGCCTTTTTAGTTAGATTTCTAAGCTGTCGGAAGTGTAGAAGATCAGGGTCATTTCTGTGGGATCTCCATTTGGCCCAGACTTTATTTCTAGTGAGAATGTGTTTTTTGGTTTCATGGGAGAGCCAAGGGGCTGTGTTAGTTTTCATTCTAATAATACGTTCAGGAGCATGTAAGTCAAGAATTGACAAAAACATTTTGTTAAAATGCAGTACTGCATTTTCAAGAGGAAGTGTCTTTAAGGGGTTCCAGTTACATGCCCTGAGTTCAGTCTGAAATAGGTCAAGATTAAAATGTTTGATGGTGCGTATTTTTCTCATAATGTGGGGGTTTAAACAATCAGCTTTTTCTCTTGTTATAAAAGTTCAAGAGTGATCACTGACATCGTCTGGCAAGGTTCCTACTTTGTAATTATTTTTGACTTTGTTTATAAGTATCCAGTCAAGAATGCTTTCTCTATTAGTATGTTTATCGTGCCTAGTAGCTGAGGTAATGGTTTGAGTAAAACCATGAAGGTTGATATGAGATGAAGGATTTTCAGCATTAATACTTTTCCAGTCTATGTTCAGGTCGCCTAGTATGATGGTTTCCTGTGGATAAGAAGCTGCTATCCAACTAAGATAATTTTCTAGGATAGGTATATTGTTTCCAGGAGGCAGGTATATACAGATGATATAAAGGGATTTTTTGGAATTTAATTGGAGTTTGATAATGATGGCTTCTATCTTGCTATCTTGAGTTGGTGAGGCTGGAAGGGTAGTGATATTCAGATGATTTCTAAAAAGAATTGCAACACCACCACCTTTTCTTTTGGGAAGGTCATATATTATAATATGGGA
Source organism: Protopterus annectens (assembly GCF_019279795.1). Lineage (NCBI taxonomy): Eukaryota > Metazoa > Chordata > Ceratodontiformes > Protopteridae > Protopterus > Protopterus annectens. Next base: position 326,542,009 of record NC_056746.1, read on the forward strand.
GGGAGAAGGTCTGCCTCTGTATACAATATTATAATATGGGAGGGAGAAGGTCTACCTCTGTATAGAAACGTTACAATATGGGGACAGTAAGGTCTGCCTCTGTATACAATATTATAATATGGGAGGGAGAATGTCTGCCTCTGTATAGAAATGTTACAATATGGGGACAGTAAGGTCTGTCTCTGTACAGCAATATTATAAGACAGGGGTGGGAAGGTCTGCCTCTTTATACAATATTATAATATGAGGGTGGGAAGATCTGTATAACAATAAAATATGGGGGAAGGAATGTCTGCCACTACATAGCAATAGTATAATAACAGGGTAGGAGGGTCTACATCTCCATAAAATAGCATTATATGGGCCATGGATATATGCAAATGGCCCTTTAAGGCTATCAAGTGTTTCGCTTTATGTCTTCTGAATTTCCACGACCTTTTACTTTTCATTTTAAGTTTTTATTCATACAGTCAGGCCAGTAAAGCCAAATCCTACTAGCTGTGGACATGCATGCTTTGGCCTTATGACCTTGTCAGCACAGCATAAGTAGATTGTTTGGCTAATACTTTAGAAACACAGGATCTTTACACCCAGCTGATATTCATGACCCTTAAGGTGTCTTAAAAATATTCCAACTAACATCCAAACCAAAGAAAAAAAGGTCATACAGACAAATCAATTAGTAAAAAGTACAAGAAAAACTTAACCAAGCTAGATTTTTCACTGTATGATACCTTAAACCTCCTGTAACAGAGGCTCTTAGGATATATGCAAATGACCCCTTTAGGAGATAAAGTATTTCTGATATATGTTTTCTGAATGTGCATGACTTGTTACTAAATAAGTGTGTCCTGACTGTATTACACAACGTGGCACAAGAGGGACTATGAGTGCACCGTTTTGCAGCAGTGTGCAATTCATGCCTTGTCATATGGTCCATACAGGAGGTCAGGTGGACTATGCTTCAAAGCTTCTTTTATGCCAACAAGAAAATAAAGTATGCAAGAAAACCCAGCAAACGTTATCCAATAAAATCTGTAGCAGACCTTCACTGCATAACTTTTCATTAATATATTTCAGGCTTTCCATTTGAAATAGAAATAAGGTAAGATCAGACTGAGAAAACCACAGACTCCATACAGAAAAAAACAACACTAAAATTATTCTGAATTACAGAAAATTTTGAAATAAATGAATGAGATAATAACTTTTACCAACTTGCCATTCTGGTGGTGTAGAGGGATTAAGCCCTGACTACTATACAGGCAACCCAGGTTCGATTAGGGGCTCAGGCAACTGACAATGTAACAGGGGAGGTGGGCTTAATGATATTGCAACAAGATTCAAGATTTGTTGCATTTCTGTTTCGCTGCACTTTACTTATTGAAGTTGTAAGACTTGCACCTGTGACAGAGTCTTACAATATGTTGAGCAACTGCACTTGGTAGAAGATGTGTGGTAAAAAAGGGACTAGATAACACAAAGTAACTAAGGAAACTGCTGCCGACCAAGGTAGGTGTCACACACACACACACGCACGCATTATAAACACGCATACATACACACAAACTTCATTGCTTACACTAAGTGTCTTGGGTCTGAGACTCATATGAGAGCTAATAAAATCCTTTCACTTCTATGATTCTAGCAGTGCCTAATCAGAGGGCTTTCACTGTATTGTGTGTGTGTGTGTGTGTGTGTGTGTGTGTGTGTGTGTGTGTGTGCGCGTGTGTTTAATTTGACCTTAATAACCATGCTGGAGATTTTCTAGCTAAAATGATAAGCTCTTAAGGGAAAACTCAATATATATCTGTACAGAGGATGTTGTTGGTGCAGTAACAGTGATACCAGCTTGGAATGCTGGTGGTCTTGGGTTTGAGTCCCAAATGATAGTTAATTTTATCCTTTCAATTTTATGATTGTAACAGTGCCTAAGCAAGAGCTTTCTCTGTGTGTGTATATATATATATATATATATATATATATATATATATATATATATATAAATATATATATGTGTGTGTGTGTGTGTGTGTGTATATGCGTGCTTTTATAATTTGAAAAAAAAACAATATTTACCTCTCCAGAGGTTGTTGTTGGCTTAGTGGCAGTGGCACCAGTACAGTATGCTGGAAGTCTTGGGTTTAGGTCCCAAACAAAAGCTAATATTCTACTTTCACTTCTATGACTGTAGCTATTCTTAAGCAGAAGGCTTTCTCTGTATTTGTTTGTGTTCCTTATAAATGAGAATTTGTCACAATTTACCAACAACACAAAACATATAATGTTCAGAACATTGTTAAAATTTACAAACATTGTCTTTTTATAGTTAAGCAATCAATGCTCTCTTCAAGGATGAAATACTGAAATGCCTTTTTTCCTACAGCTCCCAATCACAGAACTCTGCATTAAAGGTAGTTAATGATACTCACAATTTCACTGTCCTTAAGAGGCTATGATAGTTGCCATTTCAGTGAAGGGCAATAGATTTGATACACTTTCACCTATTTGATTAGTTTCTCATAGTTTCAGACGATAGAGTTAAGGCCCTAAGGCTGTACATGAACTCTTACTACTTAAAATTGGGGTTATATACATGCACCCACTTTTAATTTTGATTTTAACAGATCAATATACTTTACACTTCTTAATAAAAAATGGTAATCTGTTCCATAATGCAGGAATTATCTGGGTTAGAAATGCACTCCTAAATATGGCTCTGTTATACTTCATACAAAATGCCAGATATTTGTCAGAATGTGTTTTAGTGTTGGGAGAATATTTCAAGATTTAATAAAATTCTCATTTTAAGTATTCATACTTGAATTCATACTTCATGCACTTTCAGACAAAATTAATTTTCTTGTATAAAGTCTATTTAACAAAGTAAAGATTGAGCTATCTAAATCCATTCTTGTAAGAAAGATGAGTAACTGTAGATTTTCTCTGTACTGTTTCCAATTCAATGGTCTGGCATTCTAAGAACAAAAACACTTATTATGCTTCAGCAATGTCCTGATAAACATTTCATATAAATTAAAAGTTTATCAGTAGTACAAATATTTCTCAATAATATACCAGAGTATCTCCAGGCAAGGATGACAATATTATTAACATATGCTTCAATTGAGAATGGATTTGAAATAGTTATATCCAAGACAATTTAACTATTCGTTTCCTCAAATGTATGAAACTAATAGCGAATTTTAGTATAAAGTTATGCACTTCTGTAACAATTATTTATTTTATTTATTTATCTAATTACTTTATTATTTTTATAAGTACATTTATCAGAACTGAACTTGATACCCAGGTCCTTAGCCAGCAATGCTAGTTTCCCCTAATTAAGATGTTATTTCATCAAAATCTCTTTTACTCACTATAATAAAACTGATTTTACAATCATCATCACACTTATTTACCCAACATTTGTTCGGTTTGGGTATAGTTGAAAAATATATTAAACAATACTGGCCCCAAAGCTGAACCTTGCGTTACTCCAGTGTTAGTTTCCTGCCTATCAGAACTAGGTCCTTGCACGGTCACAACCTGGCTTCTGCCAGTTAGCCAATTCAGGATCTGTTTGCTAGGAATAGTGTTATTTCTGATTTTAACCACAGTGCTACAAATGGCTGTGTGTGACAAAGTATCAAAAGCCTTAGCTAAGTCAGTATATACTGTCCCACAAGCCAGTTCCAAGTCATTTAACAGAGTAACCTGATAATAGAATCTGACTACATTAGTAAGTGTTGACCTACTTTTTTATGAAATCATATAGCTTTAGATCAATTAGTTTAAAAAGAATTTATATATATATATATATATATATATGTATGGGTCTACTTTGACTCATCAAAATTACGTTTCAACGAAATGTAAAAAGGCGAGCTGTTTTTCAAGAAAGTGCACTTTTGCGAAATGCATTTTTGTGAAAAACAAATTAAATGTAAACAAAAAAACCCCAAACAAAATAAAAAAAAAACACAACACTAACCATATTTATGCAGGGGGCAAGCTCCCCTGCATCCCCTATGCCCCCGCTACTTTTATATTCTCACTCTATCACACTACAGTGGGGAAAAGGGAATATTCCCTTATCCTCACTGTGCTGTGATCTAAGCAACAGCCCCCATTGGTGTTCACTAAGGTGCCTTTTCACGAAAGTGCATTTCAGCAAAAGTTGACTTTTTCACAAAATAGAGCTTGCCTAATTACATTTCACTGAAACATAATTTTGTTGGGTCGAGGTAGACTCATTCCTGCATTAGTTTAGACAGACACCTTTCAAAACATTTACTCAGTTGGCCTGTAGTTAGTGATTTTTGTATAAGTACCCTTCTAAAATATCGGAGGTAAATGAGATCATTTGCAGGACTGAGGTACTGTATCTTGATGAAATTATGTTATTAAAAATATCACATAGAGCTGGAATCAAACTAGAAAAAAAAGCTATTAATCATAATTCTAGATGTATCGTCCAGGCCCATTGACATATATGATATCCTTTCGTTGGCCTTAACGATACTATTTTCAGTAGTTATTGGACAAACACCCTTTTTCTGTCTGTATACTAAGCAAGTTAATATGCCATGCAGTTAATCCCTGAACTGTAACTAATGTAACAATAACTGAACACATCTGCTATTATATTTGGAGCACTGTAAACACTGCCACTAGCCCTGATGGTCATAATAGGCTTTCACTGTTTTTTGGATGAATTGGTATAGGTATAAGAAACTTTTTTTATTTTAGATTGTACTAATTTATATTCATATAAAATGTTCTTCTTTTTGTCAAATTTTGGAGTTCCTTTGGGTTAAATATATTATGCTTTGTTGGATATTTAATATAAGTTTTACGTACTCTCTTATTATGCTTTTACAAATTAGAGCATCATAACGTAGAAAAGGTATAGTTTTCTATATCAACTGTGATGTTCCCAGTATGCTTCTGTAAAATTGTTACAAACAACCTACAACCAAAGTTAGAATTGTAATTTTCTTTTAATCAGTCCCAGTTAATATGGTTTAGTTCTTCCATAATTATTTTGTACAATAATAGACCATAATTAAATTTCTTATTATGGGTATAACATTTCTTACGTATCATAATTCTATATAGTATTTTATTATGATCTGGTTTACCTAGTTGTGGACCAATTTTATTCTCACTTACTAAATTCTCACTATTACATACAACAAGGTCTAGTATTTTTGAACCCCTAGTTTTGTATTTAACCAATTGACAATAACCACTGAATGTTAAAATATCAATGAACCGTCTTAATGTAGGTTCTAATCAATAGTTGAATAGTTGTTGTTATTCCCCATAAATATATCATTGTGCTAGATTTCCAATTAAAAAAAAATAGGTTCACTGCATCTGCAACTATATATACATTGTGCACAAAAGCACAATATTAATATTGTAGTTTGTCCAGTGATACAAATGTCAGCTATTAAAGTTTCCACATTTTTGCTCATTGAAATTATACTTTTCTGAACCAGTAAAGCACATCTCCACCTCTACCATGTTGTTTCAAGCACTCTTACTTATTATAGTCTGGAACAATTAACTTGGAAAAATCCCAAGCCTCCATTACTGCTACAGTCTTATAAGCTTCTTGCTGAATAATCATGTTTTGTTCATTATGCGTCTTCTTAACACACTGAGCATTGCATGAGACCTCACACAAGTATCAGATTCACCATTCTGCTGTTGTTTTAAGTGGGTATTCTGAAAAATGCTTAACTACTTCAGAGATTTTCCACTAATGTACCCTGCTTTACAGTCACTCAGATGTAAACCACCTGATGAAATCAGTCGACTGACATATAAGGATTTGCCCCAATAAGTAATCATCTTCATACCATTTACCAGACACAACCATCTCAGCCATGTACTATGCAAACGTGCCTTAGAAAAATCATCTTTGATCCTTTTTGGAATGGCATGAAATCATGAATTATAACTTCAATGGCATTAATTCATGAAATCATGAATTATAACTTCAATGGCATTAAGTCACTAATTATAACTTCAATCTTATTTATTTCCATTATACACATTTCTAAAAAAAAATTGTATAATTCAGAGGAGTACCTCTCATATTCCTAGTACCTACATGCAACAAATTATATGACTACAATAAATTTTACCCTGAAGCAAATTCATATGTTATTTGGAAACCTCATTTAATTTCATACCTGGAAAAGATGATACAGTAACACACACTTTGTGAAGATTAAAAAAATTGCTGCAGGTTTCTTTAGTATAGAATCAACAAGAATTAAGATTTCATTTCTAGCAGTATTTTTCACATTTGATAAGTCTGCATGTACTGTTGGTTTACTAACAGAAAAATCACTGATATTATTATTTACTGGGGTAATTAGATACTGTATGCTTGCCTAAGCTAATGCTCTCCTTTTTAATTTCATAGCTTTCTATTCCTCACTACCTAAGCCGGAGGTAAATAAATTGGCTGTTACCTCTCTCCCCTGGGTTCGATTGACCTAAATCTTGTGAACTGATGGACTTATTCACAAGATCCTTTTTAGATAACAGATTACCTGGGGTAGGTTTGAGGCCCAAGGAGTTCATATTAATTACAAGAGGGTCAGTAATGGGACAGCTATAATCGGTGATCACATGATCATCAGTTGAGAAGGTATGATGTTCCCTGTTCACTGTACTATTATCTACAACTCTCGCTTCTTTTTAGATCTTGCATTCTTCTTCCACTTCTTTTTCTGACGACAAAGGAGATCAGTCTCATCACTGTATTTGCACATTTACTTAAGTTGTTTTTCTGTTTAAGATGTTCAGGATTAGACTTGTTTCTAATTTCTGGTTTCCTTCTGCACTGTACTTCACGTGACACTTTTCTATCCATGTTATCTCTTAAAGGAACCATCCTCATTATCGACTAGCTGATTTTCTTGATTTTCTATGCGTTGCAAAATTCAGCCAGGTTATTATAAGAAAATCCTTCTGTGGGAGGAGAAGTACGTAATGTTTTCATCATCATCATCAGCAGCATTTTGAGAGTGAGCAGCAATACTAATTACCGCATTCAATTTTCATTTGCACGGAGGGATTTTATTATCTATTTCTAATTATATACATACTTTCTGTCCTAGAAACAATTACTTCTGTCCATTTTTTTAAAAAAACTGATATTGTACAGGGTTGAGCCATTCCTGTAGCTACAATCACTTGAGTATTCAAACATTTTGCCGCAGTTATTATCATTAATTTGCGCAAGCTCAGTGTGTGCAACATGAGTTTACTATTCACATTTATCTTTTGGGACAAAAGGCAATACTTTGAGCAAGCAATAACATTTTTTGATTAAGTAAATAATTGAATACATAGTACTTCAATCTTTCCAATATAACTATCTTTGTTACCAAACATTATTGTTGTAAAATATATTGTTATTAAATCTGAAAAAGTACCGCTAAAGGGGGTATTCAAGTGCAACACAGCAAAAAAAAGTGTAATCAAAAACAATAATAATCGACCCCAATTCAAAAAGAATTTGCAAGAACAGAAAATAACCACTGATACTACGTCTTTAAACTCAAGTAAATTATTACTTACAGTTTTGAAAGAAAGGCAGCTAGAACTTAATTCAGAAGCAAAAGTGGAACTGAATAGTTAGTACCTGGTATCACACAAAGACATGCAGAGCTCATGTCATTGGTCTTTTCTATTATCCATGACAGCACACCAGGAAATAAACAGGAGAGTTCCCTGGCATGTTTAAAATAACACAGGAGAGCTCTCAAATAAATAAAAAAAAAAAAAAACAATTATTAAACTTCCAAAATGCAGCACACAGGAGCAATATGCCAGAAAATTCAAATAAAATAGCAAAACAGCATGTGCTCATTTCTGGTGTAGTTCAATGTCGCTTACGGCCATCTAATTAGCCTCCGCTATTCTCAATCATAAAGCACCAGGAAATAAACAGGAGAGCTCCCTGGCATCTACAAAGATGTGGTAGAGCTCTCAAATAAATTAAACAGCAAAATTTAATATACCAAAATACAGTAGATACACAAAATGTGTCAGAAAAATCAAATAAAATAGAAAAAATTAGGATCCAGTGTACATGAAAGACACTACGCCAGCCTTGTTGCCGAGGTAGACTTCTTCGTTTAGATGACAAGGAACCTCTGGTGATTCTTAGCGTTAACAACTGTAGGTATATAACCTTTATTTTTTCTGCTCTCCTCCTAACTTGCCACACCTCATCTCCTCACTGCTTACATCAGCTATTCTGTACTACTCATATTCTCCCTATCAGGAACTATTATCCTACAAACCATTTCTCACACTATAACATATCTCCCAAATAGCATTATTTTCCAGATTCCATTCCTTCATTTTTATGCTATGTACTACCAATACAGAATTCAAAGTTTTGCTATCTATATACCAAGCTTACTCAATTCAAACTAAGGTACGAAAAATCTCCTTGATTGTATATATGCCACTGTATAGAAATTTTCTGTCATTCGTGGATTATGTGTTGTTATATAAAGACATGGAGCTCTGATTGCACATATGCCTCTGTACAGAAATTTTTTTGTATTTGTACTGTTATGTTATGGAGCTTTTCTCCCCGGGCCTCTACTGTAAATGGACCTTGTTCCAGTCGGACTTTCCCGGTAAACAAATGTAAAATAAAATAAAAAATGAATTTATGGTCTCTGCCTTATTAAATATTCTGACTCAGAAGATTAGAAGATGCAGTTAATTTACTCACTGCTTGCAGTTAAACTGGAGACATCCTTTCTAACAGGGTTTTAATCCTGAGTATTGATTATTTCTTCTGCCACTGACTCTGAAGTAAGATGTTTAATTTATGCTTATACACACTATACCCACATGGACACACACGCATGTTTTTTTTTTTTTTTTTTTGTGGTGGGTAAGTGAGCTGCTCTGTAAATAAAAAATAATAATAATTATGAACTTGAAAAGAACCATGGTTAAACTGAGAACAACAGGATTCATTTGGAGACAATCTGTAGGGTCATTGTTCTTTGTAAAAGACAATATACAAATTGCAAGGTCTGTTCTTAGATTTAGTAGTTAATCTGAGGAAGAAATAATATAAAACTTATTTCATAAATTCATTTTATGTTATTAATCATATGAATGTAAACTTTAAAAGTATAGTAAAAGAGGTGGACAAATGTTTAAACACTACTAAATGTACATTGAACAAACAAAAATGTGCCACCACATACTTCAGCCGCAGTAACTTGTAAAAGAATTTACTAGAAATAGATAACAGCACTACATATTACAGCAGGCTCAGAAGACGTACTTTAGCTTTTGTAAGAAATGTTATTACAGAGAGAGTTCTATTTTTTTTTTCATTTATTAGAGTTATCCAAACTTATGATAAGAATGTGCTATTGTCGCATCTGACATTACTGGCTGTATCATTGCATGGCCAATTTGTTTCGAGAGGGTTTCCTTGTAATGTGACATACTTGAGATACACATAACTGAAACAATACTACAAAATGTAGACAGATGAGCAAGAAATACAAATGTATTTTTCTTTTCAGACAAGTCATGTGACCATATACACTTTGTTTTGAACAGGGTTAGGTTGAGTTTACCATTAGATTATAAATCAATGGAGTATAAGCACTTATAAGATTGTGAAGGATTATAAAAAAGGTTGTTTAAGAGCGCCCCCCCTCCCATAAAAAACAGAACTGAATTATATACTTGCACTGTGTTGCACTGAGCTTCCCTCAAACCACATAAAGTCATTTAGTCTCACTCAAATCTTTAGATATTAAATAGTACTTTGAAACTATCTCACGAAAAAAGTATATTCTTCATTCAGTATGAATTTGAAATGTGATACTCAGAATCATTACAATCATTACCTTCTTACATTAAAACTGATCAGAGATTTAACAAAAAAAAAGAAAAAGAAAAAATATGGAATAAACATTTTTTCAGACCTGCACAGCCCTCCCCTGAAACAGTTCTGACTTAATACATTGGTTAAAAACTAAACTAAGCTATTACGTAGAAAAGAATATGAGTAAACTCTCTGATTTCAAAAGTAGAATTTGTAACGACTGAAGATAAATACCTCTAGAGGTAAACAATCATAATACCTAGTTTTCAATCCTGAATCATTTAACTACTGGCAGCTAGAAATAGCACTGCCTTGCACTAAACAAACAAAAGATAGACAGTATTCCCATACATATGCCATATGGTTGGGTGGCACAGAATGACAAAGTCCTACCCGCTCCCCAGCCAACTGGGGTTCTAATCCAGGGCCAGAGACATCAAGGGACCAATGCCGGTGACTGTTCAGTACAGACTCTCCCATCCCACAGTGAGGCATCTATACAAGTCTAGATATTGGGACTTTACTTTGCATAAAATACAGGACAACATGGCTACAGCCTACCAAAGTACAAAGAAGGAAAGATAGTGGCTGCATTCCTCTTACTGCTGGTGCTAAATATAATAGACTGCAGTACATCTGTCAAGCAACAGGAAGAGGATGATATCAAGCCAGAATAAAAAATTCAGCTAGCCATGGATGATGGACCAATGATCCATTGAAGCTTGTCTCCACTGATAATCAAGCTGGGCTGCGGTTTGGGAATTTGGTATCCTGTAAAAAAAGTCCATTTAGCACCCCACTGCTGCTCCCTATAAGTGGGCATGATCACAGTATTTTAATGACTGCAAACTATCAAGCATATTCTTAAGGCAGACCTTGCCTCCACAAGAAAAAGAGCATAGGAGAGCTTACAAGCTGCTGCCTGTCATTAACTGTTTATAGATTATTTGTAAGCTGTCAACCTATTCTTTTTTTAAGATACAGAACTTACAAACTGCAGCTTTACACTGCCAAGCTGCTTTTTTTTTCAAGATTTACTGCCATTCCTCTTAAGACAGAATAGAGAGGGCAAAAAAATGCACTAAACTATCAATACAAACTGCATTTTTTTTCTTTTTCCAGAGGGTGGATTTTAAAGTTGGGAGAAAACTGGCCTGACTGCAGAACCAATGCTTTAGCTTGTGCATATCCAACCACACCTAAAACTTGGTACAACCTTAGTTAATCTGTCTAAAACGTTACCACAATGATCACAAGATTATTCAGTAAACAGTCATAAGAAGTGTATTTCCTACAGCAGCTGCTATTTATGATGCATGTATGCCGAAACCTTCTTTACCATTCAGAAGAAAAGTACCTTTTATACAGGCTATTCTGTAGAACATAGAATCTCATAATGTTTGTCATTATGAAACTGATTTATTCAACAATAAAATAAACCGTGAAAAGCAATACATTTTAGGAATCAGTGGACCGAGGAGAATCAGATACAATAGTTCATATGAACTACACAAGGAGATGACAGCAAATTCAGTTATGGTTGCATGAACTGTTCTGTGGGGACATGCACATTTTAGAAATGTTTGTTACTCCAAAGAACTAAGTGATGAACCTTTATAGAGATACCATTCTGAGAGGAAGGAAAAAGCAATGCAACTGTTACATTAGAAATAAATACATATATACATACATATACACACATACATAAACAAATACATTTATAAACAGCCAGAGAGATAAACAAATGATATCTAGGATTTAAGTTACTGTACAGTTTTCAGTATTATGACTAAAATATACACTTTCATTAATATGTATAAGAGTTAGTATGCGACTGGGAAAGCAGATAGGCACTAGCTCAGAGCTACCCTTTCTGCACCAGATGTACCGTCATGTATTTGTCCACTGAAAATGACAGGTCTGGATACTGCTGAAGGTAAAAAATGTCAGTTTCTGTGAAAGTAACATCAAGAATGACAGAGGCCAGGGGACAGACTGAAGAGCATGTATCTGAGTTCTGTTACATCAGATCAGTCCATGTGGAGTTAAGATTCATGACTTTGTGGGCTGAATTAATATATTAACATTTAGAATTAAAGCAAGTGCTGGAATTCACTCTAATAACAATCAAGCTTCACATCATAGATAACTAATAGTTTTTGCGAATACATGTAAATATGAAGCTTTTAGATGCATGGCATCAATTTTTTTTATTATATTCTGCAAGCATGTTTTGATAAGTGAATAAGGTTTATTTTGTAACAAGATAAGGAGCATTTAAAAACAACTTATTAGCCCAGTAAAATCATTTGATATAATAATGACACAAAGGCCAAAGGTGGTAATCTGAAGAAATGTGCTGACAAAATCAGAAAATTAATATTTTGTAATGATGACACATTAAGATTTATTGGAAAATTGAAAGGATGTTATAGGAAGCTTAGAAGGTCTGTTAGAACAAATTAGGTTTTAATGAAGTTCTAATACTAAGGCAACTAATCAACAATGTGTCCACTGAAGCATAGGGTCACAGAGGCTTTGACCCTTAGCAGTCTCCACCAACCTTTCCGTGGGAATATGGACATGAGTGTGCTAAAGACTACATCTGGGTCATAAAGAGAAATTCTGTAACAGAAGTGTTTGAATAGCTGCATTATTTATTTTTAATAATGTTAAAGTTTACAGTGTAACAACAAGGAAGTTCTTTTCCTTTCTGGAGGACTTCTAATGTCTTGAACTTGATTTACGAAAAATGCTAACAAGTACAAAATAACAATAAAATGATGTGTTTACAATATTTTTTGTTTTTTACTTTAGTGACAGCACCAGATCAGAAGACCCAGCCAATCTGCATTAGTTTACCTGACAAGGCAATCAAACTGTTGTCTGTGCAAAGCCCTCTGGTTCATATCTGGGTCACAGTACAAAAATGCTTGAACTTTGGTAGTACTTGCCATCAAACAGTAATCAAGTAGGTGTCTTTTGGCACAGTGGTATGATATGCAGCTATTAAGCTGGTAGGCCTGGTACAGTGGCACAGAGACAGATGGGAATGATGAATAAACTATCCCATGAAAAACCCAACTCCACAATTGAAGGGTAGCAAACTTACATCTAACTATCAGATAAAGACGTCTGGAAGCCAAGATGGGGAACTGGGTGGAGCTCAGACTGTTCAAACAACAGAAAATGCTCTACAGAGACAACCTGCTACTAATGCATACACTGTTTATAGCATTACCTTTGCAAGGCATCAACCACAGTATTATTAAATAAAGATGAGAAACCGTCATTGAAGTAGAAGGAAAACACTACCTAACAGGAAAACAAATCAATCTTAACTGGAAACATTTCATAGCACAGAGTGATGCTAAAAGGTGAAAATCTTTAATTTCCCAGACCACCTATTTGGAGGCATCATAAAAGCAGTGCTGCCTCCTTCCTCTTGGGGGTTTGTCCAGCCCTTCTTCAGATAGCCCTAAACTTTCTTATCACTTGGAAAGGGTAGTCAGAGAGAGAGAGAGAGAGAGAGAGAGAGAATAACATGGTTCTCATCTGTATATCGGGGATAATCCACTGGTTAATGCAAAAAAATCTAGTCAGATGTGCAGATGGCATTAAGAATCATCATATACAGTGGTAGATGAAAGACTATTTACAATTATAGGGAGGGTTCTACAAACTAAATATCTGGTTAACGCAGATATGCCTGATTATAACTATAGGCAGTTAGATACAGAAGAATTAAACAAGAAGGTCTGTACAAAGGAAAATATTGAGTAACACTTTGGGAACACACTGAATGACAAGATGTCCCTGAGCACACTGATAAAGTATTTAAGGTTGTTTCAAAACTGCCCTTGTGTGGACTAAAGGTACACCATGTCAAGACAGACTGCTGATTCTAAAGCACAACACTGTGAGGGCAAAGCTGAGAAAGTGGGCATTAGTATGGTGTCCATACAAAGTGCAGAGAAGATATGTAACACAGGACTAACAAGAATATCAAGGGGAAAGAATGGCCAGGTTATGAGAACAGGTCTTAAAATTGCACAGTGGCTTACTGAAATATTAAGGGAAGGCTGATCTTCCTTTACAAAGACTTTACATATGAAAAGCTAAAAAAGTCCTAAACAAGTAAAGAGTACTGCAACAAGGACCAAATGCAATGGGGAATAAATACTGGTTTAATTACATCATTCTGGGGGTGTGGAACACATTGCTACATACAAATGTAATGTCAAAAGTTCTAAAGTAATGTTGGATGAATGTACAAGTGACGAGCTGCGCAGTTCCAAGATCTAAGGAACTTGGATCAGAAGTCAGTTGCACTCCTGAATGTATTTTATTCACCCGACTAACCTTACAAGCTGTGCTAAACTGGTTGTTCTCACTTTTTTCTAAAACAGAAAAGAAGTTGGAGCTATTTTTAGTTTAGGCCCGTATGTAACTAGTCTTGTTAATGCCCAAACATTCTGTGTTAACTTGTATGCTTATCCCTAAGGATATTGTTAAAAAAGCTGCAACAGCTGGTAAGATTATTTTACAAAAGACCACAGAAGATCAGCAGCATAGCATCCACAGATTATTTATACAAATGTTTGTGAATGTTGACAAATACAGAGGCACAGCTTTACAGAATTAACCCCAAATTATGTCCCCTATACTTAATATTTTCAAATCTTCATTCCTTAGTTAGACAAGTCAATGAATTAAGATATTAGAGGGACACTGGTGCTAAACCAGTGCTTGCAGCTTTCCAACCATTCATCCAAACTATGTTTGAACAGAGAAAGACGAGCACTTCAGTTTATGAGAAGTGGAGTGGAAGATATTTCCAGAGAAGAGTTTTTTTATGATGCATACCTATCCCTCCAGCACTGCCTCTGTGGGAAGACAGCACCATAATTGGCTGTTTCATTAACACCCCACCTCACCTATACATTAAACTGCAGTGCATTGCTAGTGGTTGGCATACAGTGCACTGCAAAGGTGAAATTTTAATTATATGGGACTTTGACTAAAAGTTTTCTTCTTTGACTAACTCCCTGTCCATATCCACTTTCTGCCATGTACTTGACTAAGAACTTACAAGCAACCTGTAAAACATAAATATGATGGATATAAAAGAAATATTTGGTAAGTAAGTAATGCACTGAATCAGATGGAGCCATTTCAGGCTCAGCCTGGGAACAAATCTGGTTAAATGAGTTGCTTAGAGTCATACAATAAGCAAATGGATGCTGTGGGAAATCAGACCCTGAACTACTACAGTATAGTTTCCGATGGGCTAGGCTATCATTTGCCATCTAATGCTACAACACATTAAACACCCCCCCACTTAAAAATGTTATGTAGAGGATCACCTGTAAATGACTTTGGTGAATCCTCAAGCGATGCAGTTGAGAACTCCTTGTTACTCTGCCAGGTACAGAAAAGCAGAATAACATTTAAACATTCTTAAAAGCATGCCTATAACAGGGAAATCCAAACGAAAGGATAAGCCTAGGATAAATACATACGGAAATGAGGAAAGTGTTAACTGACTGACAGATGTTGCCTATAAAGTGTATAATAAAACTAAGCAATAAATAACCTGAACAAATATAAAATGCATCAGAATTAATGTGTTTCTTGTATTATGCAAAAGCCTGTTTCTATAAACAGCAGCAAGACTTTATAAATGAGATTTTAAATATTGGTCTTACAATCTTAAAAGGTTGTTAGAACAACAGGTTCTGCATTAGCATATATTGTCTGTAGAATATGAAATCTGAAACTCAAATGTGTAACTTCAATTCTCAGTGACTTACCAGAAAACCACACATTTTATTAGGAAAAGATCAAAAATATGTGGCAAAAATGTGGACATTCTGAGAAAATCAGTTGAGAGGTACAGTAGTTATGATAAGATGATGAAAATAGTGGGAAGATGTATGCCAGGGAGGGAGGAGACTGAACAGAAAATGGCCTCTATGAGGAAGGAAACAGTATAGGGACAAGAAAGATCGACTCCCATGGTCTTAAAACATCTGGACAATGGACTATCAGTTCCTCTGACTGAGGTTTTCAGCAAAACATTTTCCATTGTGGAAGTGCATGAGAAATGAGAGACGGAGTATCCCTGTACGTCATAAAGAGTATGAAAAATTCAGGAACTACATAGCTGTTAATCTAACAACAGTAGAGTCTGGGAAACACATGTAGAGAATCCTGAGGCAAGGTCTGGTTCCTGTTTTACAGGACAGTAATTTACAGGAAAACATCCAACATGGATTCACTGTCAAAAGAAACAGTAATAGAAAACTGATCCAGCTTTATGTTTGGTTTATAGGAGAGCCATACCAGGGAGTGCCAGTAGATATGGTCAGCCTGGACTTCAGCAAGGCCTGTGATGTAGATATGGTCTTCCTGGACTTCAGCAAGCCTGTGATGTAGATATGGTCTTCCTGGACTTCAGCAAGGCCTGGGATGTACATATGGTCTGCCTGGACTTCAGCAAGGCCTGCAACTTAATACCACGCAGCAGCCCTACTAGGAAAACTTGAGGGGCTGGGTTAGAATCAAGGCAATGGACCATTTCCTAGTTAAAAAGGGGAAGATAGTTGCGGCAAGAGGGACAATATCAGGAATAAAAAGAAAATGACTAGTGAAGTACAAAATTGCTTAGTCCTGTGGGACCATCCAGTGCCACTGACTACATTCATTTTAGGTATATCTGAGAGAATACGGACTCAGATCACTCTTCTTGCTGATGACAAAGTTAAGGAAAGCAGTGGATTTTGGTAGGAGGGAATGAGCCTAAGGAAGGATTTGGAAAGGTTTTGTAGGTGAGTAGAAAGATAGCAGTTATACTAAATAACTGTACTTAGGAAGCAGCAATTTCAGTGTGAATCATCAGCTGGGGGTGACTGATGCTAATAAGGAAATTATGTGAGGGTATTAAAAACACCTAAGCTTGACCATAAGAAACAGAGTGAGAGGGTAGTCATGACAACCAGCAATATTATGTGGTGTATAATCAGGGCAGACTTCTGAAGCTAAGAGGTAGTGGTCCAGACACTGTCTGAGAATTATATGTAGTTTTGGTGGCCATGCAGGGACAGGGACAAGATATCCACCAGGATATATAGGATGGAGTGGGAGGTTTATGCCTAAAAGACGTACTACAGAAGATAAAGCTTGTTTCACTGGAAACCACAAGAGGCAGGGTAGAGGACATGATAAAGGTATATAATGTCATGTCGGGAGGGTGTCCATGGGTTGTCCTGAAAAGGAAGGACAAACAAGGGAAAAAGGGGCTTACTTGTTTTGTTCTGCAGGAAAAAACATGAACATAGTACAACTTGAAGACAGCCCTACAGAAAGGAGTTCATTATACAGCGGCGTTATTTTAAAAAGACAAGATGTTTATTTTTAAAATAGCAATACACCATGGCAGGGTTGTACATAATTCACACTTTTACTAATTTGGGTACATAACGGTCAGCCTTTTAGCATGAGAAATCTGAACAAAGGCCCAAAAATAGGGACAGATTTTAATTATTGCGCTTATAAATGTAGAACATTGCCGGAATAGTAGGGTTTTACATGCATTTTCTGAACGGTATTAAAATTAAAACTCAAATATCTAACATTAATTACTGACCTCAATCCTCAGAGATTTGTCAGAAAGCCACACATTTTATGAAGAACAGGTCAAAAATATTAGGCTAAAATCTGGATATTTTGCAAAAATCTGGACAGTTCAGAGGTATGCTGGAGACAGCCCAGTTGGCCATGAGGACAATAATATCTACCACCATTTGTTAAACAGTAATTGACCACTCCCCGCCATAGTGTATTGCTTAAATGTGCCCTGCATGGACTGACCCTAATCTCTAACACCCAACACTTCAGTTACAAATAGCTGGTTGAGCTCCACTAAATAGAATAACAGCCAAATGTAAGGGAAGGTGTTCAAATCTACCAATGGGGGAACTAAATAATATCTGCAAATAACGACAATATTACTGCACCCACATTCTGCCTCACAAACAGACATTTGGTAGGGGATGGCTAAGTAAACTCTAGAAAACTACTATCACTATTCTAGTTAGCAAAAGATGACATGGGGACCAATATATCCCACAACAGATCTATAACATTGCTTAACCTATTTCTAAAATATTGTTGGTTAGAAATCTTGTAGAGATGGGCTCTGTGTCACAGCAAGATGGTGCTAAGATTGTAAGATGGATCGTTTCCAGATTACCAGATATGATACCTCCACATCAACACCTAAATGTGTGTGAAGGAAGGCGCTTTTCAGTGTCCACAGCAGAACAGCTGATTTGCTTAGCCTTTGCCAATGATCAGATCGCTTGGACCATAGTCAGGGCTTTATCCCTCTATGCAACTACACTGACTTAGATCAAAGCAATATGATTGTGGAGAGCTCTTAATTTAAGCCAATGAAGAACACACTCTCGGCTACTAAGGCAGTAGATTCTAGAGGTATAGAACTTGATACGTTTTGGTACATCACCTGATACAAACATTGCTCCACATAACCTCTAACAGCCCCAGCTTAGCATTGCATGGTGGGCAAAAAGGAACAATCAACTCTGTCAGGTAACAGGAAACAAAGTCATGTAAGGATAAGACACTGACAAACCTATCTTTGTTGTGAATATGAATGACTGAACCCATAAACCATCAGAATCAAATTAAAAAAAAGGCAGCTGCAGGAGGCCAAGTTGCCTGTATCTCACACCTCAACAACTTTTAACAAACTTTGAGACTGCACAACAACTGATGTAGGAGAAACATCGTTGCATCCAATGTTCCACAATTTTCTCGTCCAAATGCAAAGGTTTCTTTGAAATGGAAATCAGTTAAACGTGAGGGGCTGGGTTAGAATCAAATTCATGCTTTTTACAAAAACAAATCCAACTCAACCAACTGAACGTATCCTAAAATCATTCAAGAAGTAGAGTCAATCTCCACAGCACTGTATTACTATGCTGGTCACAATATCAACGAGTTAGCAACCACTCTGCCATGTTTTGCACTAACTATAGCTGAGCCATCTCACTGTCTTCTCAGCCTAGGAATGGGCATACAATAATCAAGGTAAGAGAAAACTCTGGTGCTGACAGCAACACACAGATCCCCGGGTGGTATCATGTGCTTAATCCGGGGGATAGTATTCAGAAGGAAACAGGATGTCTTTACCACAACTTACGCCCCATTCCAAAATGTCAGAGAGTTATCAAGGGCTAGAAGATTATGCACTTTTGATGTGAACTCAGAAGACTGCTACCATGACAAATAAAAAATGGAAGCAACAAGGCAAAGAAATTGCTCAAGGTGGCATGTATTTGCAAAGCTCCTATTTTAGATATATTCATTTTCAACCATTTACAAGAAATCCAAGAATAAATTGCTTTGAGATCTCCCACTAAGAAACAGATGCATTACATTCCTGATAAGAGGGATAGTACTGAGCATCTTCCCTCTCCAAGTGAATTTCTTGGCATCCATTTAAAGAACACATAATATGCTTGTTACAATCCATAACCCAATCATAACCCTCATTGTTTAAAGCTAGGTTAAGAAGGGACATGATGATTAGTGATCAGCAGTATGGTTTCATGCCAGGAAAGAGCACTACAGGTGTGATGTTTGCTCTGAGAGTGTTGATGGAGAAGTACAGAGAAGGTCAGAAGGACTTGCATTGTGTTTTTGTAGACTTAGAGAAAGCATATGACAGGGTGCCTAAAGAGGAGTTGTATGAGGAAGTCGGGAGTGTCAGAGAAGTATGTAAGAGTGGTACAGGATATGTACGAGGTTAGTGTGAGAGCGGTGAGATTTGCAGTGGGAGTGATGGATGCGTTTAAGGTGGAGGTGGGATTATATCAAGGATCAGCTCTGAGCCCTTTCTTGTTTGCAATAGTGATGGACAGGTTGACAGACGAGATCAGACAGGGGGTCCTCGTGGACTATGATGTTTGCAGATGACATTGTGATCTGTAGTGAGATTAGGGAGCAGGTGGAGGAGAGATGGAGATATGCTCTAGAGAGAAGAGGACTGAAGGTCAGCAGGACTAAGACAGAATACGTGTGTGTGAATGAGAGGGGGGATAAAGGAATTGTGAGGATGCATGGAGTAGAGGTGGCGAAAGTGGACGAGTTTAAATTCTTGGGATCAACAGTTCAGACTAATGGCAAGTGTGGAAGAGAGGTGAAGAAGAGAGTACAGGCAGGATGGAGTGGGTGGGGAGAAGAGTGTCAGGAGTGATTTGTGAAAGACGACTACCAGTAAGAGTGAAAGGAAAGGTCTACAAAAGGGTAGTGAGACCAGCTATGTTTTATGGGTTGGAAACAGTGGCATTAACAAAACGGCAGGAGTTAGAGCTGGATGTGGCAGAGTTAAAGATGTTAAGATTTACACTGGGTGTGACGAGGGTGGACAGGATCAGGAATAAGCATATCAGAGGGTCAGCCCTGGTTGGAAGGTTTGGAGACAAAGCCATAGAGGCAAGATTACGTTGGTTTGGACATGTGCTGAGGAGGGATGCAGAGTATATTGGGAAAAGGATGCTAAGGATGAAGCTACCAGGTAACAGGAAAAGAAGGCCTAAGATAAGGTTTATGGATGTGGTGAGAGAGGACATGCAGGTGGTTGGTGTGACAGAAGTAAGATGCAGAGGACAGGAAGAAATGGAAACAGATGATCCGCTGTGGTGACCCCTAATGGGAACAGCCAAAAGAAGATAATGATTGTCTAAAATATATCAGTGGGTGACAAGCTCAGAGCCATGAGCAGCTCCATAAAATCATTTAATGTCAAGGCTTGAAATGCATTAATCACCAAATGTTACTCACCAAAGCTTTAAAAAAAAAAAAAAAAACTTTCTCTGTAATTCATTAAGTCAAACTGCTTAATTTCAGTGTTGTTCTGAACAATTCATATCATTATAATTTAAACAATGCAGCAACTTACAGATCAAAACATTCTGAATACTGCTACTCCAAATGAAAGACAACATCAAAGTGTTATCTATCTCTTGTTGCTCTTTAAAAGTAATTAAAAATATAAAGATATAAAACTCAACTTATTTTACGATTTTTTAGGGTTTATTCATTCTTCAATGTCCAAAGAAACACTCAAATTCATTATTAGTATCCTGAAGAAATTAAATCTCGTTTAACGCTTTTGAGTAGCCAAATGACACAATAACTAAAATGTGGACTAGACATATCATTCCTACATTTAAGATACCCATAGAAAAATATCCAGAAAGGTGATGAGAAAACCTTTTAATAACTCCTTTTTCTAGGGAGATAGTCACCTGCAATACAGACTACATTTAATTGGCATTTCTATTTGACAGGTATGTCTCTCTCAAAAAGCAGTGAAAATTTCAAACCAAATGCACAACATGAGGACAAATCCTCTCAAATGAACAGCCATTCAAAATTAATGCTTAATGCAGTGGGGGGGGGGCTCCCAACTTCTGTATTTGAGACTGTAGCCTAATGTTCTAGTTAATCACCCCCATAAGTCACCATTACTAACAGAAATGGAAAATAATTAACTTTTGCATATGAAAAATTCCTTCTCTGCTATACCCACCGCTATTATCAAAAAACTGCTTATCAAACTGAAACCATGCTCTAATGCTCCCTTCAACCTACCCCCCAAGAATACCTTCAGATGTCTGGTAAAGCCATAGCCTATCCATTCAGCATACTCATCAACAGATCTATCCAGGAACGTACCTACTATCTGGAAAAAATCGTTCATTCTACCCCTCCACAAAGGTGGTAATACAACAGACATTTCAAATTTTAGACCTATTACTATTCTAGCCCCCCTTTGTAAAATCTTGGAGAAATGCATCCATAAACAAGTTCTCTGCTATCTACTTCAAAACCAGCTTCTTTACCCCACTCAGCATGGTTTCAGCCAAGCCACAGCACAACTACTGTACTTGTATCATTCTTAGCTACATTCAATCAAGCTCGAGATACCAGAAAAATCATATCTTCACTATTTCTTGACCTCTCTAAAGCCTTCAGTACTATTTCCCACCCTCTGCTACTCACCAAACTCTCAAACTTTGGGATCTCCCATTCGACCTTAGATTGTTGTCTATTATTTAGGTAGCTGGTAAACCAATCAACTAAACAGCAAAACTCTTTTCTCCTTTCCTTGAAACATCCACAGGTGTCCCCCAAGGTTCTATATTAGGCCTCCTACTCTTCAGTATTTTCATTAATGACTTCCAATCCAATCTTATTAATGGTACAGTAGTTCAATATGCAGATGACTCTACCATAATCTGCTCTGCTAAATCTATTACCGAACTCCTACATAAAACACAGAATGCTTTCAACTCCACCAAAACATGGATGACAGATTACCACCTTTCTCTAAACCTCCCCACCCAAAAAAAAACCAAACTGCTGTTATTCACCCCCAAGAAAAGTACCTCCATAAATAAGACAGAAATCATCATATATTCTCAAAACAAGACCGCCATAGAAGTAGTACCTCATACAAAACTACTGGGAGTAATCTTGGATGAAAACCTTACTTTTGATCTCCATGTCCATAGCTCTATCAAAAAGACATACCCAAAACTAGGATCCCTCAACAGATATAAAAATGTTCATAACTGCTCTTCCAAACAAACACTTACCTGTACCTTCCTCCTCTCCTCACTATTATATGGTGCCCCACTCCTCACCAATATCCAGTTATCCCTAACAAATAAGTTAGAGTCCTGTTACAATAAAGTTGCCAAATTCACAACCAATGCCACATATTCATCCCATCAGTGCTCTTCCTTGCAATCACTCAATTGGCTTGAACTCCCATATCACCTAACATACCTGCAATTAACGATAGCACATACAATTGTTTATAATCCATCAGACTGCCCAGCCCCATCTCCAATCCTAACTCACTACCACCCAACTAGATCACTCAGATCTGAAAACCAAATTCTCCTGCAAGTTGACAAACCAAACCTCCCAGCAGGTCAGATGCTCTACGTATTCTCTATCGCCAAACTATGGAATGCACTCCCATTAGCCATTAGGACTACCAGTAACATCTCCTCCTTCAAAACAGCTCTGAAACAGCATCTGTCCACCCTCTGGCACTGTAGTTGGTCTAACTTCCATCTTCCTAAAGCTCGACTCCTCTTCCCTACATCATATCACCTTTTTTCTCTACTTCCTTCCTCCAAAACCTGACTCCTATTACTACTTCACAGTCATCACTCCTAGTACTAATCGCTACATACTTTTAACACATATACCTTTAGGTAGTTATTCTAATTCTACCTATATTAATCACTCCCACACTCACTCTGGAGTGTACTTTAACATCAGAGTGCACTAGAATATGTTTCTTAGATTTACTTCAATGCTTTGTGTTTGTATATTATCTCGCTGTACCACCTACATTTTCATATTGTACTTTATTGTATTTATAATGCCTGTTATGACTATGCTTCTAGATAATGCAAACCATTCCAATATTATGTAATTTTTATACTAACTGCCTTTGTGGAGCTTTTCTCCCCCGGTCTCCACTGAAAATGGGTTCCTCTTGGCATAGTGGACTTTCTCGGTAAACAAATACCAATAAATAAATAAAATAAATAAATAAATCACGAATTCACTTGTTCTTCTGTTAATGGCAAATTTAAGAATTCCGCCATTTTTGAAACTCGTTTCTTAAATTTATCTGATGTAAGCATGTGCTTAGGTGAAAACGTGTCTCCCAAGAAATATACAATTAGTATAATGGAGTGGGTCTGACAAGTAGATCTGGGGAGGGGATAGAAAGAAAAATACAACAGACCAAGTATAGACCCTCAAACAGATCTATGGTTAGGTGCCACATTTGGGAGGTATGGAGGGAAATTTTAATTTGCAGAGTACGGATAAAAAAAACGCTCCAGATATTGTAGTAGAATAGTGTGGTCTGGATAGAAAATACTGCACAAGTCTGAAAACTCTTGCCAACATGAAGGAAAGTATCTAACTGACATTATAATATGCATGTCCCATTATTAAGTAAACCACCTGTACATATCTAACTGACATTATAATATGCATGTCCCATTATTAAGTAAACCACCTGTACATATCTAACTGACATTATAATATGTATGTCCCATTATTAAGTAAACCACCTGTACATATCTAACTGACATTATAATATGCATGTCCCATTATTAAGTAAACCACCTGTACATATCTAACTGACATTATAATATGCATGTCCCATTATTAAGTAAACCACCTGTACATATCTAACTGACATTATAATATGCATGTCCCATTATTAAGTAAACCACCTGTACATATCTAACTGACATTATAATATGCATGTCCCATTATTAAGTAAACCACCTGTACATATCTAACTGACATTATAATATGTATGTCCCATTATTAAGTAAACCACCTGTACATATCTAACTGACATTATAATATGCATGTCCCATTATTAAGTAAACCACCTGTACATATCTAACTGACATTATAATATGCATGTCCCATTATTAAGTAAACCACCTGTACATATCTAACTGACATTATAATATGTATGTCCCATTATTAAGTAAACCACCTGCACATATCTAACTGACATTATAATATGCATGTCCCACTATTAAGTAAACCACCTGTACATATCTAACTGACATTATAATATGCATGTCCCACTATTAAGTAAACCACCTGTACATATCTAACTGACATTATAATATGCATGTCCCATTATTAAGTAAACCACCTGTACATATCTAACTGACATTATAATATGTATGTCCCATTATTAAGTAAACCACCTGTACATATCTGACATTATAATATGTATGTCCCACTATTAAGTAAACCACCTGTACATATCTAACTGACATTATAATATGTATGTCCCATTATTAAGTAAACCACCTGTACATATCTAACTGACATTATAATATGCATGTCCCACTATTAAGTAAACCACCTGTACATATCTAACTGACATTATAATATGTATGTCCCATTATTAAGTAAACCACCTGTACATATCTAACTGACATTATAATATGTATGTCCCACTATTAAGTAAACCACCTGTACATATCTAACTGACATTATAATATGTATGTCCCATTATTAAGTAAACCACCTGTACATATCTAACTGACATTATAATATGCATGTCCCACTATTAAGTAAACCACCTGTACATATCTAACTGACATTATAATATGTATGTCCCATTATTAAGTAAACCACCTGTACATATCTAACTGACATTATAATATGTATGTCCCACTATTAAGTAAACCACCTGTACATATCTAACTGACATTATAATATGTATGTCCCATTATTAAGTAAACCACCTGTACATATCTAACTGACATTATAATATTCATGTCCCACTATTAAGTAAACCACCTGTACATATCTAACTGGCATTATAATATGCATGTCCCATTATTAAGTAAACCACCTGTACATATCTAACTGGCATTATAATATGCATGTCCCATTATTAAGTAAACCACCTGTACATATCTAACTGGCATTAATAGGAGTAAAATGCATCTAATCCAGTATACTCACACAAGTGCTTACCTGTGCATATACATTATCAATCCTCCTCTAAGATCAAGTAAAGGGTTTGTCTAACAGTTTAGTGCAGAACATTAAGGATCTGCAGTGTTAATAAGCTTTATTCTGTTGTTTGGGTTTGACCGCTCAGTCTCCATTTGCTTAGTGTGTTACATAACAAAACAGTTAAAAACAGTGTTCCTGGGTCACACAAGGAAAAAATGGAACTTGTGCATATGGGTTTAAAAGGTTAACAAAATAAACAGAAAACAAAAATGGATGATAAATGCTACATAATGTAATTTCTATACGAAAATTGTCTTGTTTTTTAATGAGCTATGAATCTTAACCCTCTGACAGACACATTGCTAAAATAAAATGTCAAGCTGTTCCACTAAATGATCCTGGACTGCATTAAGACTCCTGTGTACTCCATAGGCTTTATCACATTTCCAAAGCAGTAACCTGCTCGTTATATTGGCAATAGGTGTGAGGGGTATGGGGGTAAGGTGGAAGTTGTGGGTCACATACAGTGCCTGCTAACCAGGTGATCTTGCTCTTTCATGTCATGTGGAACACCGTAATTTGCATTACTCCCTCAAGTCATGTTTTCATATTATCTGCTGTCTTATTTGTTGTCTAATTTGTGGCAACTCCCCCCACAGCCTATTAATATTTACTTTCCCTAACATTAGCCATGAAAGTTGGTAGCTTTGTCTCAGTCTTTGCTTTGGAGGTAGAATACATTGTAATACACAGTTGTGCATATGTTTATTTATTAATAATGATCAGCTTACAAATGTGTAAGGATGACAGCAAAAGTCCCATTGTCTACAGAGTTTCTCAGAGAGTTATAGTAAGCCTTCTGCAATTGTCTGTTCACTTTAGTCTCCAAAATTGTTTTTAAGAATGAATGTGGGACTAATAAAATAAAAAATTCCCAGCTGTTTTGTAGATCTATGTTTTTGCAAAGGAACTAGAGTTACCATCATCCATCCCTGAGGTATCACAGTCTTTTTGCCAGATTCTAATGTCCTTTGCCGCTCCAAACCTACTGCAAGAAAAAGGTCTTCACACATTCCCAAATGAAAGAAAGCAGTACGAGGGGGTTACAGGTCCAAAGCACACAGAAAATAAGGAACAGCTCATGTCCAAAGTACATACAATATAAGGAACAACTCATGTCTAAAGCACAAAGAATATAAGGAACAGCTCATGTCCAAAGCACATAGAATAAAAGGAACAGCTTATGTCCAAAGCACATAGAATACAAGGAACAGCTCAGGTCCAAAGCACACAGAACATAAGGAACAGCTCATGTCCAAAGCACATAGAATATAAGGAACAGCTCATGTCCAAAGCACATAGAATATAAGGAACAGCTCATGTCCAAAGCACATAGAATATAAGGAGCAGCTCATGTCCAAAGCGCGTAGAAAAAAAGGAACAGCTCATGTCCAAAGCACATAAAATATAAGGAACAGCTCATGTCCAAAGCACATAGAATATAAGGACAGCTCATGTCCAAAGAACATAGAATATAAGGAACAGCTCAGGTCCAAAGAACATAGAATATAAAAAAGAGCTCAGGTCCAAAGCACACAGAATATAGGGAACAGCTCATGAAGAATATAAGAAACAGCTCAGGTCCAAAGCACACAGAATATAGGGAACAGCTCAGGTCCAAAGAACACAGAATATAGGGAACAGCTCAGGTCCAAAGAACACAGAATATAAGGAACAGCTCCGGTCCAAAGCACATAGAATATAAGGAACAGCTCATGCCCAAAGCACATAGAATATAAGGAACAGCTCAGGTCCAAAGCACATAGAATATAAGCAACAGCGCATGTCCAAAGCACATAGAATATAAGCAACAGATCATGTCCAAGCGCACAGAATATAAAAAACAGCTCATGTCCAAAGCGCGTAGAAAAAAATGAACAGCTCTTGTCCAAAGCACACAGAATATAGGGAACAGCTCATGAAGAATATAAGGAACAGCTCATGTCCAAAGCACATAGAATATAAGGAACAGCTCATGTCCAAAGCACATAGAATATAAGGAACAGCTCATGTCCAAAGCACATAGAATATAAGGAACAGCTCATGTCCAAAGCACACAGAACATAAGGAACAGCTCAGGTCCAAAGCACACAGAATATAAGGAACAGCTCATGTCCAAAGCACATAGAATATAAGGAACAGCTCATGCCCAAAGCACATAGAATATAAGGAACAGCTCATGTCCAAAGCACATAGAATATAAGAAAGAGCTCAGGTCCAAAGCACACAGAATATAGGGAACAGCTCATGTAGAATAAAGGGAACAGCTCATGTAGAATAAAAGCAACAGCTGATGTTCAAGCGCATATAATATAAGAAACAGCTCGTGTCCAAAGCACATAGAATATAAGGAACAGCTCATGTCCAAAGCACATAGAATATAAGGATCAACTCAGGTCCAAAGCACATAGAATATAAGGAACAGCTCAGGTCCAAAGCACACAGAATATAGGGAACAGCTCATGTAGAATAAAGGGAACAGCTCATGTAGAATAAAAGGAACAGCTCATGTCCAAAGCACATAGAATATAAGGAACAGCTCATGTCCAAAGCACATAGAATATAAGGAACAGCTCATGTCCAAAGCACACAGAACATAAGGAACAGCTCAGGTCCAAAGCACACAGAATATAAGGAACAGCTCATGTCCAAAGCACATAGAATATAAGGAACAGCTCATGCCCAAAGCACATAGAATATAAGGAACAGCTCATGTCCAAAGCACATAGAATATAAGAAAGAGCTCAGGTCCAAAGCACACAGAATATAGGGAACAGCTCATGTAGAATAAAGGGAACAGCTCATGTAGAATAAAAGCAACAGCTGATGTTCAAGCGCATATAATATAAGAAACAGCTCGTGTCCAAAGCACATAGAATATAAGGAACAGCTCATGTCCAAAGCACATAGAATATAAGGATCAACTCAGGTCCAAAGCACATAGAATATAAGGAACAGCTCAGGTCCAAAGCACACAGAATATAGGGAACAGCTCATGTAGAATAAAGGGAACAGCTCATGTAGAATAAAAGGAACAGCTCATGCCCAAAGCACATAGAATATAAGGAAAAGCTCATGTCCAAAGAACATAGAATATAAGGAACAGCACAGGTCCAATGCACATAGAATATAAGTAACAGCTCATGCCCAAAGCGCATAGAATATTAGGAACAGATCATGTCCAAAGCACATAGAATATAAGGAACAGCACAGGTCCAAAGCACATAGAATATAAGTAACAGCTCAGGTCCAAAGAACACAGAATATAGGGAACAGCTCAGGTCCAAAGCACACAGAATATAGGGAACAGCTCAGGTCCAAAGAACACAGAATATAGGGAACAGCTCAGGTCCAAAGAACACAGAATATAAGGAACAGCTCATGTCCAAACCACATAGAATATAAGGAACAGCTCATGTCCAAACCACATAGAATATAAGGAACAGCTCAGGTCCAAAGCACATAGAATATAAGCAACAGCGCATGTCCAAAGCACATAGAATATAAGGAACAGCTCATGTCCAAAGCACATAGAATATAAATAACAGCTCATGTCCAAAGCACATAGAATATAAGGAACAGCTCAGGTCCAAAGCACGCAGAATATAAGGAACAGCTCAGGTCCAAAGCACACAGAATATATGGAACAGCTCATGTAGAATATAAGAAAAAGCTCATGTCCAAAGCAAACAGAATATAAGGAACAGCTCAGGTCCAAAGCACACAGAATATAGGGAACAGCTCATGTCCAAAGCACACAGAATATAAGGAACAGCTCGTGTCCAAAGCACATAGAATATAAGGAACAGCTCGTGTCCAAAGCACATAGAATATAAGGAACAGATCAGGTCCAAAGCACACAGAATATAAGGAACAGCTCAGGTCCAAAGCACATAGAATATAAGGAACAGCTCAGGTGAAAAGCACACAGAATATAGGGAACAGCTTAAGTGCAAAGCACATAGAATATAAGGAACAGCTCATGTCCGAAGCACATAGAATATAAGGAACAGCTCATGTCCAAAGCACATAAAATATAAGGAACAGCTCAGGTGCAAAGCACATAAAATATAAGGAACACCTCAGGTGCAAAGCACACAGAATAAAGGGAACAGCTCATGTAGAATATAAGAAACAGCTCATGTCCAAAGCACACAGAATATAAGGAACAGCTCATGTCCAAAGCACATAAAATATAAGGAACAGCTCAGGTGCAAAGCACATAAAATATAAGGAACACCTCAGGTGCAAAGCACACAGAATAAAGGGAACAGCTCAGGTGCAAAGCACATAGAATATAAGGACCAGCTCATGTACAAAGCACACAGAATATAAGGAACAGCTCAGGTGCAAAGCACATAGAATATAAGGAACAGCTCAGGTCCAAAGCACACAGAATATAAGGAACAGCTCAGGTCCAAAGCACACAGAATATAAGGAACAGCTCATGTCCAAAGCACATAGAATATAAGGAAAAGCTCATGTCGAAAGAACATAGAATATAAGAAACAGCTCATGT
The DNA here is from genome assembly GCF_019279795.1 of Protopterus annectens. Taxonomy (NCBI): domain Eukaryota; kingdom Metazoa; phylum Chordata; order Ceratodontiformes; family Protopteridae; genus Protopterus; species Protopterus annectens. The sequence goes on from NC_056746.1 coordinate 326,572,104, forward strand.
CCAAAGCACATAGAATATAAGGAACAGCTCATGTCCAAAGCACATAAAATATAAGGAACAGCTCATGTCCAAAGCACATAAAATATAAGGAACAGCTCATGTCCAAAGCACATAGAATATAAGGAACAGCTCATGTCCAAAGAACATAGAATATAAGGAACAGCTCAGGTCCAAAGAACAGAATATAAAAAACAGCTCAGGTCCAAAGCACACAGAATATAGGGAACAGCTCATGAAGAATATAAGAAACAGCTCGTGTCCAAAGCACATAGAATATAAGGAACAGCTCAAGTCCAAAGCACATAGAATATAAGGAACAGCTCATGTCCAAAGCACATAGAATATAAGGATCAACTCAAGTCCAAAGCACATAGAATACAAGGAACAGCTCAGGTCCAAAGCACACAGAATATAGGGAACAGCTAATGTAGAATATAAGGAACAGCTCATGTCCAAAGCACATAGAATATAAGGAACAGCTCATGTCCAAAGCACACAGAACATCAGGAACAGCTCAGGTCCAAAGCACACAGAACATAAGGAACAGATCATGTCCAAAGCACATAGAATATAAGGAACAGCTCATGCCCAAAGCACATAGAATATAAGGAAAAGCTCATGTCCAAAGAACATAGAATATAAGGAACAGCACAGGTCCAATGCACATAGAATATAAGTAACAGCTCAAGTCCAAAGCACACAGAATATAGTCAACAGCTCATGTCCAAAGCGCATAGAATATTAGGAACAGATCATGTCCAAAGCACATAGAATATAAGGAACAGCACAGGTCCAAAGCACATAGAATACAAGTAACAGCTCAGGTCCAAAGCACACAGAATATAGGGAAAAGCTCAGGTCCAAAGAACACAGAATATAGGGAACAGCTCAGGTCCAAAGCACACAGAATATAGGGAACAGCTCAGGTCCAAAGAAGAGAGAATATAGGGAACAGCTCAGGTCCAAAGAACACAGAATAAAAGGAACAGCTCATGTCCAAATCACATAGAATATAAGGAACAGCTCATGTCCAAACCACATAGCATATAAGTAACAGCTCATGTCCAAAGCACATAGAATATAAGGAACAGCTCATGTCCAAAGCACATAGAATATAAGGAACAGCTCATGTACAAAGCACATAGAATATAAGGAACAGCTCATGTTCAAAGCACACAGAAAATCAGGAACAGCTCAGGTCCAAAGCACACAGAACATAAGGAACAGCTCATGTCCAAAGCACATAGAATATAAGGAACAGCTCATGTCCAAGCGCATATAATATAAGAAACAGCTCGTGTCCAAAGCACATAGAATATAAAGAACAGCTCATGTCCAAAGCACATAGAACAGCTCATGTCCAAAGCACATAGAATATAAGGATCAACTCAGGTCCAAAGCACACAGAATATAAGGAACAGCTCAGGTCCAAAGCACACAGAATATAGGGAACAGCTAATGTAGAATATAAGGAACAGCTCATGTCCGAAGCACATAGAATATAAGGAACAGCTCAGGTCCAAAGCACACAGAACATAGGGAACAGCTCATGTCCAAAGCACATAGAATATAAGGAACAGCTCATGTCCAAAGCACGTAGAATATAAGGAACAGCTCAGGTCCAAAGCACACAGAATATAATGAACAGCTCAGGCCAAAACCACATAGAATATAAGGAACAGCTCAGGCCCAAAGCACATAGAATATAAGGAAAAGCTCATGTCCAAAGAACATAGAATACAAGGAACAGCACAGGTCCAATGCACATAGAATATAAGTAACAGCTCAGGTCCAAAGCACACAGAATATAGGGAACAGCTCATGTCCAAAGCGCATAGAATATTAGGAACAGATCATGTCCAAAGCACATAGAATATAAGGAACAGCACAGGTCCAAAGCACATAGAATATAAGTAACAGCTCAGGTCCAAAGCACACAGAATATAGGGAACAGCTCAGGTCCAAAGAACACAGAATATAGGGAACAGCTCAGGTCCAAAGCACACAGAATATAGGGAACAGCTCAGGTCCAAAGAACACAGAATATAGGGAACAGCTCAGGTCGAAAGAACACAGAATATAAGGAACAGCTCATGTCCAAAGCGCATAGAAAATTAGGAACAGATCATGTCCAAAGCACATAGAATATAAGGAACAGCACAGGTCCAAAGCACATAGAATATAAGTAACAGCTCAGGTCCAAAGAACACAGAATATAGGGAATAGCTCAGGTCCAAAAAACACAGAATATAGGGAACAGCTCAGGTCCAAAGAACACAGAATATAAGGAACAGCTCATGTCCAAACCACATAGAATATAAGGAACAGCTCATGTCCAAACCACATAGAATATAAGGAACAGCTCATGTCCAAACCACATAAAATATAAGAAACAGCTCATGTCCAAAGCGCGTAGAAAAAAATGAACAGCTCTTGTCCAAAGCACACAGAATATAAGGAACAGCTCAGGTCCAAAGCACACAGAATATAGGGAACAGATCAGGTCCAAAGCACATAGAATATAAGGATCAGCTCAGGTCCAAAGCACATAGAATATAAGGAACAGCTCATGTCCAAAGCACATAGAATATAAGCAACAGCTCATGTCCAAGCGCATAGAATATAAGAAACAGCTCATGTCCAAAGCGCGTAGAAAAAAAGGAACAGCTCATGTTCAAATCACACTGAATATAAGGAACAGCTCAGGTACAAAGCACACAGAATATAAGAAACAGCTCATGTCCAAAGCACATAGATTATAAGGAACAGCTCAGGTCCAAATCACACAGAATATAGGGAACAGCTCAGGTCCAAAGCACACAGAACATAAGGAACAGCTCAGGTCCAAAGCACACAGAATATAAGGAACAGCTCAGGTGCAAAGCACACAGAATATAAGAAAAGTACAGTTTTGTACCTACCATAAATGTAGATGTTCGAGGATTCCATTGCTGCAGTCCTGACTATTGGGTATAGTCCGCGTCCCAGTCGGCCCGAATACCAGAGTATAAGGCTGACGTCGGTCAAGCGCGTAGACTGGCGTCAGTGCGTCAGGGTACTAATGCGCATGACCGACGTCATATCCTCAGTCTTTTCTTGCCCCAGATGTCAGAAGATCCTAAAAAGACCAGTCCCAAAAAACCTGCACCAAAAACATGTACAATATATATACAACAATATATACAAAAATAGAAGCATGTAAACTCACCTACACAACCACCCCTAAATACAGAGGGGAAGGAGGGAGGGTAAATTGGACTGCAGCAATGGAATCCTCGAACATCTACATTTATGGTAGGTACAAAACTGTACTATGTTCTTCGTCTTCCATTGCTGCAGTCCTGACTATTGGGTAGAATCCCAAAGCAGAGGTAAGGGAGGCTGGCAAATTATAAAGAAGTAGGAGCTGACAACATGCCTTGCAAAACAGCTGTGGCAAACCCAGCCCTAGACTTAGAGTAGATAGGAAGGTGATAATGCTTAGAGAAAGTATGCACTGAACTCCAAGTAGCTGCTTCCAAAATATCCTTAGTTGCCACCCCCCTTAGAAATGCTGTTGAAGTGGCAGTAGCCCTAGTGGAATGAGGCCTAATCCCAGCTGGAATCTCCTTGCCATGATGGGAATAACAAAATGCAATGCAAAAGCCAATCCACCTAGAAATAGTTTGTTTTGACACAGGCTTGCCCTGAGAACTCAAAGCAAAAGAAACAAACAACTGCTGAGACTGCCTAAAATCCTTAGTCCTGCTTAAATAATAACGCAATTGCCTGTGAACATCTAAAGTGTGCAGAATCTTCTCCCCTTCATTTTGAGGTTCTGCAAAAAACGTAGGCAAATGAATAGTTTGGTTTAAAGCCACACTAGAAACCACCTTAGGCATAAAAGAAGGATTAGTACGTAATGATACCCTATCCTTATGGAAAATCAAAAAGGGCTCTACTGCCATAAGGGCCTGCAACTCAGACACCCTTCTTGCAGAAGTAATAGCCAGCAGAAAAGCAGTCTTCCATGACAAGTATTTCAAATCAGCAGTAGCTGCAGGCTCAAAAGGTTGTAGAGTAAGTTTTTCCAACACAAAATTGAGATCCCAAGCAGGAGTAGGAGCTCTCATTGGGGTCTTATATTCTTTGCCCACTAAGAAACTGCTTGAACAAAGGATGCGAAAACAAAGGTGGGTCATAATCATAGTGAGCTGAAATTGCTGCAGCATGAATCTTTATGGAAGAGAAGGACAAACCTTTGTCCAACAATTCAGTAAGATATTGAAGAGCCACACTCAAATTAGGCTCAGAAATCTCCAAATGCCTTGCTGTACTCAAAATAAAAATCTCTTCCATTTTCTGCATACACTTTCCTTGTACTAGGTCTTCTAGCTTCCATAATCACATTTAAAACTTGTCGAGGAAGTTGAGACCTGCTGTGTTTCAACCCAGAATATGCCAAGCTGTTAGATGAAGAGTGTAGTTTGACATTGAGCAGATGACCGTCCTTCTGAGATAACAGATGAGGAATCAGAGGTAAAGGCCATGGAGGCTTCTTTACCAGACTCCATGATAGAGGTACCAGTGTTGCCGAGGCCAATCTGGAGCTATCAAAATCATCCTTGGCCTGTCTTGTCTGACCTTTAACAGTACCTTTGGAAGAAGAGGTAGAGGTGGAAAGGCATACACATGAAGGTTTTTCCAACTGAAAGACAGAGCATCCACTTTCCAAGCCGTGTGATGAAACCCTTTGTGCAATACTTTGGCAGCTGGTGGTTTAGTGGAGAAGCGAACAGATCTATGTCTGGAGTTCCCCATGACACTGTCAGTTTCTGAAATACATGAAGATCCAGTTTCCACTCGTGGGGATCCATGATTTGTCTGCTTAACACATCTGCTAAGGAGTTCTGTGCTCCTGGCAGAAACCTTGCCTGAAGAGTTAGTTGCAGGCTTAGCGCAGTCTCCCATAAAATCATTGCTTGCCTGCATAGAGGATAAGAATGTGTTCCCCCTTGCTTGTTGATGTACCACATGACAGTTGTGTTGTCTGTTAGAATCAACACCTGCCCTGGAAGAAGTAACTCCTTGAAAGCCATTAATGCAAACTGGACTGCTAACATCTCCTTCATGTTGATATGTAGATGCTGTAGTCTGGCAGGCCACTTGTCTTGTATCCACTTTCCATTTAGATGAGCTCCCCAAGCAATGTCCGAGGCATCTGTCGTCAAGATCTGACTTGCCTCTGGCGGGTCACAGAGAGTCCCTTGTTTAGGTGACATTCCTGAGCCCACCACAAGAATTCCTTTTGAAGGCAAGGTATTATTTGAATGACAGTGTCCAAATCCTGGCAGTGCTGTGTCCATACATTTTTGAGATACCATTGTAACTTCCTCATATGCAGTTTGGCATTGGGAAGCACCAGAATACAAGATGCCATGAACCCTAATGCTTGAAGGACTGTCCTTGCAGTCAGCACGGACTGATGAGATAGTTGATGGAAGTAAAGTGACAGACTCTTTTGTTTGTCCGGGGTTAAAAAGGCCATCTGGGCTGCTGTATTCAGTCTCACACCCAGAAAGCACATGTCTTGAGAGGGTACTAGACTGGACTTTATTTCGTTCACAGAATACCCTAGGCATCTTAGCACTGCGATAACATATTCCAGGTGCTGTAGAAGAACTTCCCTTTCTTGAGCCAGAATCAGGCAGTCGTCCAAGTAAGGATAAATTTGAATTCCTTGAAGCCTGAAGTAAGCTATCACTGGAGCCAGAACCTTTGTGAACACTCTGGGCGCAGTAGATAAGCCAAAGGGCAATGCAGAGAACTGATAATGAGAATTTCCAGTTCGAAACCTGAGATATTTCCTGCAACTTAGCCTTATAGGCACATGAAGGTAAGCTTCTTTGAGATCTAAAGTTACCATCCAGTGATTTTGCCCAGCAGAGGTAAAAGCTGTTGTAACGTCAACATCTTGAACTTGGGAATGTCCAGATAAGTGTTGAGGATAGATAAATCCAAAATTGGTCTCCACGTGTTTCCCTTCTTTGGTACAAGGAACAGGCGAGAATAAAATCCTAGGCCCCTTTCTGATACAGGGACTGGCTGGATGGCCCCTATGTGAAGTAACTGCAAAACTTGCTTGTGAGCCTCTTTTCTTTGTTGAGGAGGAACGTCTGGCATGCCTTTGAAAGGGGGCATTGTATGGAAGTAAAATCTGTAACCGTGGTGAATGATATCCAACACCCATTTGTCTTGAGTAATTAAATCCCAGTTTTCTTTGGAAAGAGACAGTCTTCCTCCCAAAGGTGCTGCCAAACGTGAATCTGCTGGCAGCTGAAAAGGCAGGTCATTGGGTCTGTTCTGAAAGGACTGACCCCTGCCCTCACCAGAAGTCTGAGCAGGAGAACTCCCTGTTCTAGGCCTAAAAGAACCTTGAGCCCTGCCCCTACCACGTCTAGACCTACCCCTAGACTGAGAATCATAAGCAGGATATGTCCACCCCTTAGCAGGCCAATTTCTACTAAACGGTGGTTGCACCTGCAAAAAATCTTTAACAGTTTGCATAGACTTAGCTTTGTCCTCCATTTTCTTTAAAACTGCTTCCACAGGCGAACCAAACAACACATCAGACTGTAAAGGAGCATCCAAAATCCTTGTCTTAACATGCTCAGCTAAATTCTGATCCTTCAACCAGGCATGCCTGCGAAGAACAGAACTGGTAGCAGCCACCCTCGAGGAGGCCTGTACAGCATCAAAACCACATTGCAAAGAATGCTTACCCACTTGTTCAGAGACATGAACCAAATCCAGCAACTCTTTACACTCAATACCTTCCGCCAAAGCATCCACCTTAGATTTCAATTGTGAAAGGAGATAATTCTGATATTTTAGCATGTGAAACTGACAATTCAAAGCTCTCATGGCTAGAGTGGAAGAAGTGTACACTTTCTTTCCCCACCTATCCAAAGCCCTTGCCTCTATCAGTGGGAACAGGATTTTTAACCACAGAAGCCTTTACCCCCTTAGGCCCTTGAGAAATAGTTTCTGGGTCCGCCCTAGGACTCTTAAACAAATATTTATGAGCTTCGGGCACCCTATAATACCTATCAGGTTTAACAGGAGCAGGAGGCAAAGAGTCAGGGTTCAGGGAAGCCTCTGCAAAAACATCTTCCACCACATCCAACACAGGAGGAATAGCTAAAGGCCTATGCTGGGGTAAAAACAAGAACTCCCTAAGCCTTTTCCTGGAGTCAGAGTAATCCTGGCCTTCCCATTTAAAGTGCTCCCTCATGGAATGCAAAGTCTCTGAAAATGAGAAATCCTCAGGAGGAGAAGCTGTAGGGGTGGAATCATCCACATCAGAATCAGAATAAGTAGGAAAATCCTGCATATCTTCCACAGAAGATTCTGAAGCCTCTGAACACTGTTCAAAACTATCAAACTCCGGTTCCACCCTAGGCCTCTTATCAGGCGGGGCATAGAACCCTAATCATAGTAATCAAATCTTCTGCCATTTTAAGCATATGTTTCTTAGGAACAGAACCGAAATGCTAGGAGAAGCCCCACTGAAGCTGAAGTAGGCCTACCTCTCAAAGAAGTTTTGGCAACAGAAGGAGGCCGAACTACCTTGGGAAGAGAGGGAAGAACAGTCACCTGAGAAGCCCCTCAGCCTGGCCCTAACTCCTGAGAAGGCACATCCTGTAAGAGTAAAAGTTTCTGCCTGGGACTCTATGGAAACTCCTGGCAAAACCTCCGGCTCCACTGTGCCTTCTAACGAACCGGCGTCGGGACTGCGGTTCCTCAACCTAGGCTTCACAGTTTTATCCTTGCGCTTCTTGGAAGAAGCGGGCGTCGGAGCATCCGACGGCATTTATAATTACACGCTTCCCAAACACTAACCTGGCACAGTCTAACCTCCTCTTAATAGTGCGTTTGTTAAACCTAGCACAAGAGCGGCAACCAACAACGTCGTGCTCAGGCCCTAAACAAGGAATACACAAGGTATGATAATCCCTATAAGGTATCTGTTTCCCACAAGAAATACAGTTATTCACTTTTCTGACATCCGGTAAAATACTGAGGCAAGAAAAACCAAAATGTTCCCCAGCGGACTTAGCCAACTCTGTTTGGTCTGAAACTCCGGTTTGAAATATTTCAATGCGCCAACCTGCACTTGCAAAAACTGCTTCTGCATCGGACCATGCGGCAAAAAGACTGAGGATATGACGTCGGTCATGCGCATTAGTACCCTGACGTACTGACGTCAGTCTAATGCGCCCTGACCGACGTCAGCCTTATACTCTGGTATTCGGGCCGACTGGGACGCGGACTATACCCAATAGTCAGGACTGCAGCAATGGAAGACGAAGAACATCAGCTCAGACCCAAAGCACATAAAATATAAGGAACAGCTCAGGTGCAAAGCACACAGAATATGAGGAACAGCTCAGGTCCAAAGCACACAGAATATAATAAACAGCTAGTGTCCAAAGCACATAGAATACAAGGAACAGCTCAGGTCCAAAGCACACAGAATATAAGGAACAGCTCATGTCCAAAGCACATAGAATATAAAGAACAGCTCATGTCCAAAGCACGTAGAATATAAGGAATAGCTCATGTCCAAAGCACACAGAATATAAGGAACAGCTCATGTCCAAAGCACATAGAATATAAGGAACAGCTCCTGTCCAAAGCATGTAGAATATAAGGAACAGCTCCTGTCCAAAGCACATAGGATATAAGGAACAGCTCCTGTCCAAAGCACACAGAATATAGGGAACAGCTCATGTAGAATGTAAGAAACAGCTCATGTACAAAGCACACAGAATATAAGGAACAGCTCATGTCCAAAGCACATAAAATATAAGGAGCAACTCAGGTGCAAAGCACATAAAATATAAGGAACTCCTCAGGTGCAAAGCACACAGAATAAAGGGAACAGCTCAGGTGCAAAGCACATAGAATATAAGGAGCAGCTCATGTCCAAAGCACATAGAATATAAGGAACAGCTCAGGTCCAAAGCACACAGAACATCAGGAACAGCTCAGATCCAAAGCACACAGAACATAAGAAACAGCTCATGTCCAAAGCACATAGAATATAAGGAACAGCTCATGTCCAAAGCACATAGAATATAAGGAACAGCTCATGTCCAAAGCACACAGAATATAAGGAACAGCTCAGGTCCAAAGCACACAGAACATCAGGAACAGCTCAGATCCAAAGCACACAGAACATAAGACACAGCTCATGTCCAAAGCGCGTAGAAAAAAAGGAACAGCTCATGTCCAAAGCACACAGAATATAAGGAACAGCTCAGGTACAAAGCACACAGAATATAAGAAACAGCTCATGTCTAAAGCACATAGAATATAAGGAACAGCTCAGGTCCAAATCACACAGAATATAGGGAAAAGCTCAGGTCCAAAGCACACAGAACATAAGGAACAGCTCAGGTCCAAAGCACACAGAATATAAGGAACAGCTCAGGTGCAAAGCACACAGAATATAAGAAACAGCTCAGACCCAAAGCACATAAAATATAAGGAACAGCTCAGGTGCAAAGCACACAGAATATGAGGAACAGCTCAGGTCCAAAGCACACAGAATATAATAAACAGCTAGTGTCCAAAGCACATAGAATACAAGGAACAGCTCAGGTCCAAAGCACACAGAATATAAGGAACAGCTCATGTCCAAAGCACATAGAATATAAAGAACAGCTCATGTCCAAAGCACGTAGAATATAAGGAATAGCTCATGTCCAAAGCACACAGAATATAAGGAACAGCTCATGTCCAAAGCACATAGAATATAAGGAACAGCTCCTGTCCAAAGCATGTAGAATATAAGGAACAGCTCCTGTCCAAAGCACATAGGATATAAGGAACAGCTCCTGTCCAAAGCACACAGAATATAGGGAACAGCTCATGTAGAATGTAAGAAACAGCTCATGTACAAAGCACACAGAATATAAGGAACAGCTCATGTCCAAAGCACATAAAATATATGGAGCAGCTCAGGTGCAAAGCACATAAAATATAAGGAACTCCTCAGGTGCAAAGCACACAGAATAAAGGGAACAGCTCAGGTGCAAAGCACATAGAATATAAGGAGCAGCTCATGTCCAAAGCACATAGAATATAAGGAACAGCTCAGGTCCAAAGCACACAGAACATCAGGAACAGCTCATGTCCAAAGCACATAGAATATAAGGAACAGCTCATGTCCAAAGCACATAGAATATAAGGAACAGCTCATGTCCAAAGCACACAGAACATAAGGAACAGCTCATGTCCAAAGCACATAGAATATAAGCAAAAGCTCATGTCCAAAGCACATAGAATATAAGCAACAGCTCATGTCCAAAGCGCGTAGAAAAAAAGGAACAGCTCATGTTCAAATCACACAGAATATAAGGAACAGCTCAGGTACAAAGCACACAGAATATAAGAAACAGCTCATGTCCAAAGCACATAGATTATAAGGAACAGCTCAGGTCCAAATCACACAGAATATAGGGAACAGCTCAGGTCCAAAGCACACAGAACATAAGGAACAGCTCAGGTCCAAAGCACACAGAATATAAGGAACAGCTCATGTCCAAAGCGCATAGAATATTAGGAACAGCTCATGTCCAAAGCACATAGAATATAAGGAACAGCACAGGTCCAAAGCACATAGAATATAAGTAACAGCTCAGGTCCAAAGAACACAGAATATAGGGAACAGCTCAGGTCCAAAGAACACAGAATATAGGGAACAGCTCAGGTCCAAAGAACACAGAATATAAGGAACAGCTCATGTCCAAACCACATAGAATATAAGGAACAGCTCATGTCCAAACCACATAAAATATAAGAAACAGCTCATGTCCAAAGCGCGTAGAAAAAAATGAACAGCTCTTGTCCAAAGCACACAGAATATAAGGAACAGCTCAGGTCCAAAGCACACAGAATATAGGGAACAGATCAGGTCCAAAGCACATAGAATATAAGGATCAGCTCAGGTCCAAAGCACATAGAATATAAGGAACAGCTCATGTCCAAAGCACATAGAATATAAGGAACAGCTCATGTCCAAAGCACATAGAATATAAGGAACAGCTCATGTCCAAATCACACAGAATATAGGGAACAGATCAGGTCCAAAGCACACAGAACATAAGGAACAGCTCAGGTCCAAAGCACACAGAATATAAGGAACAGCTCATGTCCAAAGCACATAGAATATAAGGAACAGCTCAGGTCCAAAGCACATAGAATATAAGCAACAGCGCATGTCCAAAGCACATAGAATATAAGCAACAGCTCATGTCCAAGCGCATAGAATATAAGAAACAGCTCATGTCCAAAGCGCGTAGAAAAAAAGGAAGAGCTCATGTTCAAATCACACAGAATATAAGGAACAGCTCATGTACAAAGCACACAGAATATAAGAAACAGCTCATGTCCAAAGCACATAGAATATAAGGAACAGCTCAGGTCCAAATCACACAGAATATAGGGAACAGCTCAGGTCCAAAGCACACAGAACATAAGGAACAGCTCAGGTCCAAAGCACACAGAATATAAGGAACAGCTCAGGTGCAAAGCACACAGAATATAAGAAACAGCTCAGACCCAAAGCACATAAAATATAAGGAACAGCTCAGGTGCAAATCACATAGAATATGAGGAACAGCTCAGGTCCAAAGCACACAGAATATAATAAACAGCTAGTGTCCAAAGCACATAGAATACAAGGAACAGCTCAGGTCCAAAGCACACAGAATATAAGGAACAGCTCATGTCCAAAGCACATAGAATATAAAGAACAGCTCATGTCCAAAGCACGTAGAATATAAGGAATAGCTCATGTCCAAAGCACACAGAATATAAGGAACAGCTCATGTCCAAAGCACATAGAATATAAGGAACAGCTCCTGTCCAAAGCATGTAGAATATAAGGAACAGCTCCTGTCCAAAGCACATAGAATATAAGGAACAGCTCCTGTCCAAAGCACACAGAATATAGAGAACAGTTCATGTAGAATGTAAGAAACAGCTCATGTACAAAGCACACAGAATATAAGGAACAGCTCATGTCCAAAGCACATAAAATATAAGGAGCAGCTCAGGTGCAAAGCACATAAAATATAAGGAACTCCTCAGGTGCAAAGCACACAGAATAAAGGGAACAGCTCAGGTGCAAAGCACATAGAATATAAGGAGCAGCTCATGTCCAAAGCACATAGAATATAAGGAACAGCTCAGGTCCAAAGCACACAGAACATCAGGAACAGCTCAGATCCAAAGCACACAGAACATAAGGAACAGCTCATGTCCAAAGCACATAGAATATAAGGAACAGCTCATGTGCAAACCACATAGAATATAAGGAACAGCTCATGTCAAAAGCACATAGAATATAAGGAACAGCTCTTGTCCAAAGAACATAGAATATAAGGAACAGCTCATGTCCAAAGCACACAGAATATAAGGAACAGCTCAGGTCCAAAGTACACAGAATATAAGGAACAGCTCAGGTCCAAAGTACACAGAATATAAGGAACAGCTCATGTCCAAAACACATAGAATATAAGGAACAGCTCATGTCCAAATCACATAGAATATAAGGAACAGCTCATGTCAAAAGCACATAGAATATAAGGAACAGCTCAGGTCCAAAGCACATAGAATATAAGCAACAGCGCATGTCCAAAGCACATAGAATATAAGCAACAGATCATGTCCAAGCACATAGAATATAAGAAACAGCTCATGTCCAAAGCGCGTAGAAAAAAATGAACAGCTCATGTCCAAAGCACACAGAATATAAGGAACAGCTCAGGTCCAAAGCACACAGAATATAAGGAACATCTCATGTCCAAAGCACATAGAATATAAGGATCAGCTCAGGTCCAAAGCACATAGAATATAAGGAACAGCTCAGGTCCAAAGCACACAGAATATAGGGAACAGCTCATGTAGAATAAAAGGAACAGCTCATGTCCAAGCACATAGAAACAGCTCGTGTCCAAAGCGCGTAGAAAAAAATGAACAGCTCATATCCAAAGCACACAGCATATAAGGAACAGCTCAGGTCCAAAGCACACAGAATATAAGGAACAGCTCATGTCGAAATCACATAGAATATAAGGAACAGCTCATGTCCAAAGCACATAGAATATAAGGAACAGCTCTTGTCCAAAGCACATAGAATATAAGGAACAGCTCAGGTCCAAAGCACATAGAATATAAGGAACAGCTCAGGTCCAAAGCACATAGAATATAAGCAACAGCTCATGTCCAAGCGCACAGAATATAAGAAACAGCTCATGTCCAAAGCGCGTAGAAAAAAAGGAACAGCTCATGTTCAAACCACACAGAATATAAGGAACAGCTCAGGTACAAAGCACACAGAATATAAGAAACAGCTCATGTCCAAAGCACATAGATTATAAGGAACAGCTCAGGTCCAAATCACACAGAATATAGGGAACAGCTCAGGTCCAAAGCACACAGAACATAAGGAACAGCTCAGGTGCAAAGCACACAGAATATAAGGAACAGCTCAGGTGCAAAGCATATAGAATATCAGGAACAGCTCAGGTCCAAAGCACATAGAATATAAGGAACAGCTCAGGTGCAAAGCGCATAGAATATGAGGAACAGCTCAGGTCCAAAGCACACAGAATATAATAAACAGCTAGTGTCCAAAGCACATAGAATACAAGGAACAGCTCAGGTCCAAAGCACACAGAATATAAGGAACAGCTCATGTCCAAAGCACATAGAATATAAAGAACAGCTCATGTCCAAAGCACGTAGAATATAAGGAATAGCTCATGTCCAAAGCACATAGAATATAAGGAACAGCTCATATCCAAAGCACATAGAATATAAGGAACAGCTCATGTCCAAAGCACATAGAATATAAGGAACAGCTCATGTCCAAATCACACAGAATATAGGGAACAGATCAGGTCCAAAGCACACAGAACATAAGGAACAGCTCAGGTCCAAAGCACACAGAACATAAGGAACAGCTCAGGTCCAAAGCACACAGAATATAAGGAACAGCTCATGTCCAAAGCACATAGAATATAAGGAACAGCTCAGGTCCAAAGCACATAGAATATAAGCAACAGCTCATGTCCAAGCGCATAGAATATAAGGAACAGCTCATGTCCAAAGCGCGTAGAAAAAAAGGAAGAGCTCATGTTCAAATCACACAGAATATAAGGAACAGCTCAGGTACAAAGCACACAGAATATAAGAAACAGCTCATGTCCAAAGCACATAGATTATAAGGAACAGCTCAGGTCCAAATCACACAGAATATAGGGAACAGCTCAGGTCCAAAGCACACAGAACATAAGGAACAGCTCAGGTCCAAAGCACACAGAATATAAGGAACAGCTCATGTCCAAAGCGCATAGAATATTAGGAACAGATCATCTCCAAAGCACATAGAATATAAGGAACAGCACAGGTCCAAAGCACATAGAATATAAGTAACAGCTCAGGTCCAAAGAACACAGAATATAGGGAACAGCTCAGGTCCAAAGAACACAGAATATAGGGAACAGCTCAGGTCCAAAGAACACAGAATATAAGGAACAGCTCATGTCCAAACCACATAGAATATAAGGAACAGCTCATGTCCAAACCACATAGAATATAAGGAACAGCTCATGTCCAAACCACATAGAATATAAGGAACAGCTCATGTCCAAACCACATAAAATATAAGAAACAGCTCATGTCCAAAGCGCATAGAAAAAAATGAACAGCTCTTGTCCAAAGCACACAGAATATAAGGAACAGCTCAGGTCCAAAGCACACAGAATATAGGGAACAGATCAGGTCCAAAGCACATAGAATATAAGGATCAGCTCATGTCCAAAGCACATAGAATATAAGAAACAGCTCATGTCCAAATCACACAGATAATAGGGAACAGATCAGGTCCAAAGCACACAGAACATAAGGAACAGCTCAGGTCCAAAGCACACAGAATATAAGGAACAGCTCAGGTCCAAAGCACGTAGAATATAAGGAACAGCTCATGTCCAAAGCACATAGAATATAGGGAACAGCTCATGTCCAAAGCACACAGAATATAAGGAAAAGCTCAGGTCCAAAGCACACAGAATATAAGGAACAGCTCAGGTCCAAAGCACACAGAATATAAGGAACAGCTCATGTCCAAAGCACATAGAATATAAGGAACAGCTCAGGTCCAAAGCACATAGAATATAAGCAACAGCTCATGTCCAAAGCGCATAGAATATAAGAAACAGCTCATGTCCAAAGCGCGTAGAAAAAAAGGAACAGCTCATGTTCAAATCACACAGAATATAAGAAACAGCTCATGTCCAAAGCACATAGAATATAAGGAACAGCTCAGGTCCAAATCACACAGAATATAGGGAACAGCTCAGGTCCAAAGCACACAGAACATAAGGAACAGCTCAGGTCCAAAGCACACAGAATATAAGGAACAGCTCAGGTGCAAAGCACACAGAATATAAGAAACAGCTCAGACCCAAAGCACATAAAATATAAGGAACAGCTCAGGTGCAAAGCACATAGAATATGAGGAACAGCTCAGGTCCAAAGCACACAGAATATAATAAACAGCTAGTGTCCAAAGCACATAGAATACAAGGAACAGCTCAGGTCCAAAGCACACAGAATATAAGGAACAGCTCATGTCCAAAGCACATAGAATATAAAGAACAGCTCATGTCCAAAGCACACAGAATATAAGGAACAGCTCATGTCCAAAGCACATAGAATATAAGGAACAGCTCTTGTCCAAAGAACATAGAATATAAGGAACAGCTCATGTCCAAAGCACACAGAATATAAGGAACAGCTCAGGTCCAAAGTACACAGAATATAAGGAACAGCTCCTGTCCAAAGCACATAGAATATAAGGAACAGCTCCTGTCCAAAGCATGTAGAATATAAGGAACAGCTCCTGTCCAAAGCACATAGAATATAAGGAACAGCTCCTGTCCAAAGCACACAGAATATAGAGAACAGCTCATGTAGAATGTAAGAAACAGCTCATGTACAAAGCACACAGAATATAAGGAACAGCTCATGTCCAAAGCACATAAAATATAAGGAGCAGCTCAGGTGCAAAGCACATAAAATATAAGGAACTCCTCAGGTGCAAAGCACACAGAATAAAGGGAACAGCTCAGGTGCAAAGCACATAGAATATAAGGAGCAGCTCATGTCCAAAGCACATAGAATATAAGGAACAGCTCAGTTCCAAAGCACACAGAACATCAGGAACAGCTCAGATCCAAAGCACACAGAACATAAGGAACAGCTCATGTCCAAAGCACATAGAATACAAGGAACAGCTCATGCCCAAAGCACATAGAATATAAGGAACAGCTCTTGTCCAAAGCACACAGAATATAAGGAACAGCTCAGGTCCAAAGCACACAGAACATCAGGAACAGCTCAGATCCAAAGCACACAGAACATAAGGAACAGCTCATGCCCAAAGCACATAGAATATAAGGAACAGCTCATGTCCAAAGAACATAGAATATAAGGAACAGCACAGGTCCAATGCACATAGAATATAAGTAGCAGCTCAGGTCCAAAGCACACAGAATATAGGGAACAGCTCATGTCCAAAGCACATAGAATATTAGGAACAGATCATGTCCAAAGCACATAGAATATAAGGAACAGCACAGGTCCAAAGCACATAGAATATAAGTAACAGCTCAGGTCCAAAGCACACAGAATATAGGGAACAGCTCAGGTCCAAAGAACACAGAATATAGGGAACAGCTCAGGTCCAAAGCACACAGAATATAGGGAACAGCTCAGGTCCAAAGAACACAGAATATAGGGAACAGCTCAGGTCCAAAGAACACAGAATATAAGGAACAGCTCATGTCCAAACCACATAGAATATAAGGAACAGCTCATGTCCAAACCACATAGAATATAAGGAACAGCTCATGTCCAAAGCACATAGAATATAAGGAACAGCTCATGTCCAAACCACATAGAATATAAGGAACAGCTCATGTCAAAAGCACATAGAATATAAGGAACAGCTCAGGTCCAAAGCACATAGAATATAAGCAACAGTGCATGTCCAAAGCACATAGAATATAAGCAACAGATCGTGTCCAAAGCGCGTAGAAAAAAATGAACAGCTCATGTCCAAAGCACACAGAATATAAGGAACAGCTCAGGTCCAAAGCACACAGAATATAGGGAACAGCTCATGAAGAATATAAGGAACAGCTCATGTCCAAAGTACATAGAATATAAGGAACAGCTCATGTCCAAAGCACATAGAATATAAGGAACAGCTCATGTCCAAAGCACATAGAATATAAGGAACAGCTCTTGTCCCAAGAACATAGAATATAAGGAACAGCTCATGTCCAAAGCACACAGAATATAAGGAACAGCTCAGGTCCAAAGTACACAGAATATAAGGAACAGCTCATGTCCAAACCACATAGAATATAAGGAACAGCTCATGTCAAAAGCACATAGAATATAAGGAACAGCTCAGGTCCAAAGCACATAGAATATAAGCAACAGCGCATGTCCAAAGCACATAGAATATAAGCAACAGATCATGTCCAAGCACATAGAATATAAGAAACAGCTCATGTCCAAAGCGCGTAGAAAAAAATGAACAGCTCATGTCCAAAGCACACAGAATATAAGGAACAGCTCAGGTCCAAAGCACACAGAATATAAGGAACATCTCATGTCCAAAGCACATAGAATATAAGGATCAGCTCAGGTCCAAAGCACATAGAATATAAGGAACAGCTCAGGTCCAAAGCAAACAGAATATAGGGAACAGCTCATGTAGAATAAAAGGAACAGCTCATGTCCAAGCACATAGAAACAGCTCGTGTCCAAAGCGCGTAGAAAAAAATGAACAGCTCATATCCAAAGCACACAGAATATAAGGAACAGCTCAGGTCCAAAGCACACAGAATATAAGAAACAGCTCATGTCCAAAGCACATAGAATATAAGGAACAGCTCAGGTCCAAATCACACAGAATATAGAGAACAGCTCAGGTCCAAAGCACACAGAATATAGGGAACAGCTCATGAAGAATATAAGGAACAGCTCATGTCCAAAGCACATAGAATATAAGGAACAGCTCATGTCGAAATCACATAGAATATAAGGAACAGCTCATGTCCAAAGCACATAGAATATAAGGAACAGCTCAGGTCCAAAGCACATAGAATATAAGCAAAAGCTAATGTCCAAAGCACATAAAATATAAGCAACAGCTCATGTCCAAGCGCATAGAATATAAGGAACAGCTCAGGTACAAAGCACACAGAATATAAGAAACAGCTCATGTCCAAAGCACATAGAATATAAGGAACAGCTCAGGTCCAAATCACACAGAATATAGGGAAAAGCTCAGGCCCAAAGCACACAGAACATAAGGAACAGCTCAGGTCCAAAGCACACAGAATATAAGGAACAGCTCAGGTGCAAAACATATAGAATATAAGGAACAGCTCAGGTCCAAAGCACACAGAATATAATAAACAGCTAGTGTCCAAAGCACATAGAATATAAGGAACAGCTCAGGTCCAAAGCACACAGAATATAAGGAACAGCTCATGTCCAAAGCACATAGAATATAAAGAACAGCTCATGTCCAAAGCACGTAGAATATAAGGAATAGCTCATGTCCAAAGCACATAGAATATAAGGAACAGCTCAGGTCCAAAGCACACAGAATATAGGGAACAGCTCAGGTCCAAATCACACAGAATATAGGGAACAGCTCAGGTCCAAAGCACATAGAATATAAGGAACAGCTCTTGTCCAAAGCACATAGAATATAAGGAACAGCTCATGTCCAAAGCACACAGAATATAAGGAACAGCTCAGGTCCAAAGTACACAGCATATAAGGAACAGCTCATGTCCAAAGAACATAGAATATAAGCTCAGGTCCAAAGCACACAGAATATAGGGAATATAAGGAACAGCTCATGTCCAAAGCAAAAAGAATATAAGAAACAGCGCAGGCCCAAACCACATAGAATATAAGGAACAGCTCATGCCCAAAGCACATAGAATATAAGGAAAAGCTCATGTCCAAAGAACATAGAATATAAGGAACAGCACAGGTCCAATGCACATAGAATATACATAACAGCTCAGGTCCAAAGCACACAAAATACAGGGAACAGCTCATGTCCAAAGCGCATAGAATATTAGGAACAGATCATGTCAAAAGCACATAGAATATAAGGAACAGCACAGGTCCAAAGCACATAGAATATAAGTAACAGCTCAGGTCCAAAGAACACAGAATATAAGAAACAGCTCATGTCCAAACCACATAGAATATGAGGAACAGCTCATGTCCAAAGCACATAGAATATAAGGAACAGCTCATGTCCAAAGCACATAGAATCTAAGGAACAGCTCATGTCCAAAGCACATAGAATATAAGGAACAGCTCAGGTCCAAAGCACATAGAATATAACCAACAGCGCATGTCCAAAGCACATAGAATATAAGCAACAGATCATGTCCAAGTGGATAGAATATAAGAAACAGCTCATGTCCAAAGCGCGTAGAAAAAAATGAACAGCTCATGTCGAAAGCACACAGAATATAAGGAACAGCTCAGGTCCAAAGCACACAGAATATAGGGAACAGCTCATGAAGAATATAAGGAACAGCTCATGTCCAAAGTACATAGAATATAAGGAACAGCTCATGTCCAAAGCACATAGAACATAAGGAACAGCTCAGGTCCAAAGCACATAGAATATAAGGAAAAGCTCATGTCCAAAGCACATAGAATATAAGGAACAGCTCATTTCCAAAGCACATAGAATATAAGGAACAGCTCTTGTCCAAAGAACATAGAATATAAGGAACAGCTCAGGTCCAAAGCACACAGAATATAAGGAAAAGCTCAGGTCCAAAGTACACAGAATATAAGGAACAGCTCATGTCCAAAGAACATAGAATATAAGGAACAGCTCAGGTCCAAAGCACACAGAATATAGGGAACAGCTCATGTAGAATATAAGGAACAGCTCATGTCCAAAGCAAACAGAATATAAGAAACAGCTCAGGCCCAAACCACATAGAATATAAGGAACAGCTCCTGTCCAAAGGACATAGAATATAAGGAACAGCTCATGTCCAAAGAACATAGAATATAGGGAACAGCTCAGGTCCAAAGCACACAGAATATAAGAAACAGCTCCGGTCCAAAGCACCTTGAATATAAAGAATAGCTCATGTCCCAAGCGCACAGAATATAGGGAACAGCTCATGTAGAATAAAAGGAACAGCTCATGTCCAAGCACATAGAAACAGCTCGTGTCCAAAGCGCGTAGAAAAAAATGAACAGCTCATATCCAAAGCACACAGAATATAAGGAACAGCTCAGGTCCAAAGCACACAGAATATAAGAAACAGCTCATGTCCAAAGCACATAGAATATAAGGAACAGCTCAGGTCCAAATCACACAGAATATAGGGAACAGCTCAGGTCCAAAGCACACAGAATATAGGGAACAGCTCATGAAGAATATAAGGAACAGCTCATGTCCAAAGCACATAGAATATAAGGAACAGCTCATGTCGAAATCACATAGAATATAAGGAACAGCTCATGTCCAAAGCACATAGAATATAAGAAACAGCTCAGGTCCAAAGCACATAGAATATAAGCAAAAGCTAATGTCCAAAGCACATAAAATATAAGCAACAGCTCATGTCCAAGCGCATAAAATATAAGACACAGCTCATGTCCAAAGCACACAGAATATAAGAAACAGCTCCGGTCCAAAGCACATTGAATATAAAGAATAGCTCATGTCCCAAGCGCACAGAATATAAGAAAGAGCTCATGTCCCAAGTGCATAGAAAATAAGGAACAGTTCATGTCCAAAGCAGACAGAATATAGGGAACAGCTCATGTAGAATAAAAGGAACAGCTCATGTCCAAGCACATAGAAACAGCTCGTGTCCAAAGCGCGTAGAAAAAAATGAACAGCTCATATCCAAAGCACACAGAATATAAGGAACAGCTCAGGTCCAAAGCACACAGAATATAGGGAACAGCTCAGGTCCAAAGCACACAGAATATAGGGAACAGCTCATGAAGAATATAAGGAACAGCTCATGTCCAAAGCACATAGAATATAAGGAACAGCTCATGTCCAAAGCACATAGAATATAAGGAACAGCTCAGGTCCAAAGCACATAGAATATAACCAACAGCACATGTCCAAAGCACATAGAATATAAGCAACAGATCATGTCCAAGTGGATAGAATATAAGAAACAGCTCATGTCCAAAGCGCGTAGAAAAAAATGAACAGCTCATGTCGAAAGCACACAGAATATAAGGAACAGCTCAGGTCCAAAGCACACAGAATATAGGGAACAGCTCATGAAGAATATAAGGAACAGCTCATGTCCAAAGTACATAGAATATAAGGAACAGCTCATGTCCAAAGCACATAGAATATAAGGAACAGCTCATTTCCAAAGCACATAGAATATAAGGAACAGCTCATGTCCAAAGCACACAGAATATAAGGAACAGCTCAGGTCCAAAGCACACAGAATATAGGGAACAGCTCATGAAGAATATAAGGAACAGCTCATTTCCAAAGCACATAGAATATAAGGAACAGCTCATGTCCAAAGCACATAGAATATAAGGAACAGCTCTTGTCCAAAGAACATAGAATATAAGGAACAGCTCAGGTCCAAAGCACACAGAATATAAGGAACAGCTCAGGTCCAAAGTACACAGAATATAAGGAACAGCTCATGTCCAAAGCACATAGAATATAAGGAACAGCTCATGTCCAAAGCACATAGAATATAAGGAACAGCTCTTGTCCAAAGAACATAGAATATAAGGAACAGCTCAGGTCCAAAGCACACAGAATATAGGGAACAGCTCATTTCCAAAGCACATAGAATATAAGGAACAGCTCTTGTCCAAAGAACATAGAATATAAGGAACAGCTCAGGTCCAAAGCACACAGAATATAGGGAACAGCTCATTTCCAAAGCACATAGAATATAAGGAACAGCTCATGTCCAAAGCACATAGAATATAAGGAACAGCTCATTTCCAAAGCACACAGAATATAAGGAACAGCTCATGTCCAAAGCACACAGAATATAGGGAACAGCTCATGTAGAATAGAAGGAACAGCTCATGTCCAAAGCAAACAGAATATAAGAAACAGCTCAGGCCCAAACCACATAGAATATAAGGAACAGCTCCTGTCCAAAGGGCATAGAATATAAGGAACAGCTCATGTCCAAAGAACATAGAATATAGGGAACAGCTCAGGTCCAAAGCACACAGAATATAAGAAACAGCTCCGGTCCAAAGCACATTGAATATAAAGAATAGCTCATGTCCCAAGCGCACAGAATATAAGAAAGAGCTCATGTCCCAAGTGCATAGAAAATAAGGAACAGCTCATGTCCAAAGCAGACAGAATAAAAGGAACACCTCAGGACTAAAGCACATAGAATAGAAGGAAAAGCTCAGGTCCAAAGCACACAGAATATAAGGAACAGCTCTGGTCCAAAGCACATAGAATATAAGGAACAGCTCAGGTCCAAAGCACATAGAAGATAAGGAACAGCTCTGTTCCAAACCACATAGAATATAAGGAACAGTTCAGGACCAAAGCACACACAATATAAGGAACAGCTCAGGTCCAAAGCACACAGAATATAAGGATCAGCTCATGTCCAAAGCACACAGAATATAAGAAACAGCTCAGGTCCAAATCACACCGAATATAAGGAACAGCTCAGGTTCAAAGCATGTAGAATATAAGGAACAGCTCAGGTGCAAAGCACACAGAATATATGGAACAGCTTAGGTCCAAACCACACAGAATTTAAGGAACAGCTCAGGTCCAAATCACACAGAATATAAGAAACAGCTCAGGTCCAAATCACACCGAATATAAGGAACAGCTCAGGTTCAAAGCATGTAGAATATAAGGAACAGCTCAGGTGCAAAGCATACAGAATATAAGGAACAGCTCAGGTCCAAAGCACATAGAATATAAAGAACATCTCATGTCCAAGGCACACAGAACATAAGGAACAGCTCATGTCCAAACCACATAGAATATAAGCAACAACTCATGTCCCAAGCGCATAGAATATAAGAAACAGCTCAGGTCCAAAGCACATAGAATATAGGGAACAGCTCATGTCCAAAGCACACAGAATATAAGGAAAAGCTCAGGTCCAAGCCACACAGAATATAGGGAACAGCTCATGTCCAAAGCACATAGAATATAAGGAATAACTCATATCCAAAGCACATAGAATATAAGGGACAGCTCATGTCCAAAGCACATAGAATATAAGTAACAGCTCATGTCCAAAGCACATAGAATATAAATAACAGCTCGTGTCTAAAGAACATAGAATATAAGAAACAGCTCATGTAGAATATAAGAAACAGCTCAGGTCCAAAGCACACAGAATATAAGGAACAGCTCATGTCCAAAGCACACAGAATATAAGGAACAGCTCAGGTCCAAAGCACATAGAATATAAGGAACAGCTCATGTCCAAAGCCCATAGAATATAGGGAACAGCTCATGTCCAAAGCACACAGAATATAAGGAAAAGCTCAGGTCCAAAGCACACAGAATATAAGGAACAGCTCAGGTCCAAAGCACACAGAATATAAGGAACAGCTCAGGTCCAAAGCACATAGAATATAAGGAACAGCTCATGTCCAAAGCACATAGAATATAGGGAACAGCTCATGTCCAAAGCACACAGAATATAAGGAAAAGCTCAGGTCCAAAGCACATAGAATATAAGGAACAGCTCATGTAAAATATAAGAAACAGCTCAGGTCCAAAGCACACAGAATATAAGGAACAGCTCGTGTCCAAAGCACACAGAATATAAGGAACAGCTCAGGTCCAAAGCACATAGAATATAAAGAACAGCTCATGTCCAAAGCACACAGAACATAAGGAACAGCTCATGTCCAAACCACATAGAATATAAGGAACAGTTCAGGTCCAAAGCACACACAATATAAGGAACAGCTCAGGTCCAAAGCACACAGAATATAAGGATCAGCTCATGTCCAAAGCACACAGAATATAAGAAACAGCTCAGGTCCAAATCACACCGAATATAAGGAATAGCTCAGGTTCAAAGCATGTAGAATATAAGGAACAGCTCAGGTGCAAAGCACACAGAATATAAGGAACAGCTTAGGTCCAAACCACACAGAATTTAAGGAACAGCTCAGGTCCAAATCACACAGAATATAAGGAACAGCTCAGGTCCAAATCACACCGAATATAAGGAACAGCTCAGGTTCAAAGCATGTAGAATATAAGGAACAGCTCAGGTGCAAAGCATACAGAATATAAGGAACAGCTCAGGTCCAAAGCACATAGAATATAAAGAACATCTCATGTCCAAAGCACACAGAACATAAGGAACAGCTCATGTCCAAACCACATAGAATATAAGCAACAACTCATGTCCCAAGCGCATAGAATATAAGAAACAGCTCAGGTCCAAAGCACATAGAATATAGGGAACAGCTCATGTCCAAAGCACACAGAATATAAGGAAAAGCTCAGGTCCAAACCACACAGAATATAAGGAACAGCTCAGGTCCAAAGCACATAGAATATAAGGAATAACTCATATCCAAAGCACATAGAATATAAGGGACAGCTCATGTCCAAAGCACATAGAATATAAGTAACAGCTCATGTCCAAAGCACATAGAATATAAATAACAGCTCGTGTCTAAAGAACATAGAATATAAGAAACAGCTCATGTAGAATATAAGAAACAGCTCAGGTCCAAAGCACACAGAATATAAGGAACAGCTCATGTCCAAAGCACACAGAATATAAGGAACAGCTCAGGTCCAAAGCACGTAGAATATAAGGAACAGCTCATGTCCAAAGCACATAGAATATAGGGAACAGCTCATGTCCAAAGCACACAGAATATAAGGAAAAGCTCAGGTCCAAAGCACACAGAATATAAGGAACAGCTCAGGTCCAAAGCACACAGAATATAAGGAACAGCTCTGTTCCAAAGCACACAGAATATAGGGAACAGCTCAGATCCAAAGCACACAGAATATAAGGAACAGCTCATGTCCAAAGCACATAGAATATAAGGATCAGCTCAGGTGCAAAGCACACAGAATATAAGGAACAGCTCATGTCCAAAGCACACAGAATATAAGGAACAGCTCATGTCCAAAGCACATAGAATATAAGGAACAGCTCATGTCCAAAGCACATAGAATATAAGGAACAGCTCATGTCCAAAGCACATAGAATATAGGGAAAAGCTCATGTCCAAAGCACATAGAATATAAGGAACAGCTCATGTCCAAAGCACATAGAATATAGGGAACAGCTCATGTCCAAAGCACATAGAATATAAGGAACAGTTCATGTCCAAAGCACACAGAATATAAGGAACAGCTCAGGTCCAAAGCACACAGAATCTAAGGAACAGCTCAGGTCCAAATCACACAGAATATAAGGAACAGCTCAGGTCGAAAGCACACAGAATATAAGGAACAGCTCAGGTCCAAAGCACACAGAATATAAGGAACAGCTCAGGTCCAAAGCACACAGAATATAAGGAACAGCTCATGTCCAAAGCACATAGAATATAAGAAACAGCTTAGGTCCAAACCACACACAGAATTTAAGGAACAGCTCAGGTCCAAATCACACAGAATAAAAGGAACAGCTCAGGTCCAAATCACACAGAATATAAGGAACAGCTCAGGTTCAAAGCACGTAGAATATAAGGAACAGCTCAGGTGCAAAGCACACAGAATATAGGGAACAGCTCATGTCCAAAGCACATAGAATATAAAGAACAGCTCATGTCCCAAGCACATAGAATATAAGGAACAGCTCATGTCCAAAGCACATAGAATATAAGGAACATCTCATGTCCAACCCACATAGATTATAAGGAACAGCTCATGTCCAAAGAACATAGAATATAAGCAAGAGCTCATGTCCAAAGCACATAGAATATAAGGAACATCTCATGTCCAAAGCACATAGAATATAAGAAACAGCTCAGGTCGATAGCACACAGAATATAAGGAACAGCTCAGGTCCAAATCACACAGAATATAAGGAACAGCTCAGGTTCAAAGCACATAGAATATAAAGAACAGCTCATGTCCAAAGCACATAGACTATAAAGAACAGCTCATGTCCAAAGCACATAGAATATAAGTAACAGCTCATGTCCAAAGCACATAGAATATAAATAACAGCTCATGTCCAAAGAACAGAGAATATAAGGAACAGCTCATGTCCAAAGCACATAGAATATTAGGAACAGCTCAGGTGCAAAGCACATAGAATATAAGGAACAGCTCAGGTCCAAAGCACACAGAATATAAGGAACAGCTCAGGTCCAAAGCACACAGAATATAAGGAACCGCTCATGTCCAAAGTACACAGAATATAAGGAACAGCTCAGGTCCAAACCACACAGAATATAAGGAACAGCTCAGGTCCAAAGCACATACAATATAAGGAACAGCTCATGTCCAAAGCACATACAATATAAGGAACAGCTCATGTCCAAAGCACATAGAATATAAGGAACAGCTCAGTTGCAAAGCACATAGAATATAAGGAACAGCTCAGGTCCAAAGCACATAGAATATAAGGAACAGCTCAGGTCCAAAGCACATAGAATATAAGGAACAGCTCAGGTCCAAAGCACACAGAATATAAGGAACAGCTCATGTCCAAAGCACATAGAATATAAGGAACAGCTCAGTTGCAAAGCACATAGAATATAAGGAACAGCTCAGGTCCAAAGCACATAGAATATAAGTAACAGCTCATGTCCAAAGCACATGGAATATAAGGAACAGCTCATGTCCAAAGCACATAGAATATAAGGAATAGCTCTGCTGCAAGAAATGTCAGTAAACATATTTTTGAAAGCATGAACTATAAACAGTTTTCACAGTGTAAAGAACAAAAGAAAAAATTAATCTAATTCAAACTCATAAGTGCAGAAACAGGATGTACACAACTGTAAAACGTGCATTTATAACCAAAAGGAAAATAAAAGAAAATAACCAGTGCACTACTTGTCTACGGATTTACTAAATGTATCACATGTAGAAGTCTGTACTTTTACCTGATTCATCAAGTGCCCTAATTTAGAAACAATACTGAAGACACAATATTTGTTAAACGCGTGTTATCTGAAATAAAAATTGAGACCTATTGGTTATATAGTTCACAAAGCTACCGACATGTCAGGGGTAGATTAACTCATACCAATTTGGCAGATGCCCAGCGAGATAATCTAGAAATAGATTTCCCATCTGCAGCGGACCTGTAACTCTTAGCTCAGCAAGAGGTTTTTCTGTTTCTTTACATCAAATAAGTGGCTGCCAAGTTTTACAGTCTTATTGCCAAAGCCCAGGTTATAATGATCAATTCTGAACAATACTGCTGCAGGCTATTTCCAAATGTATATCCTAGTTGGGAGAGGAAGTCAGAAAAGCAGTGGAAAAATGCTGAAAGACTGAAAAATCCCAGGAAGCTCCCCCTGAGCAAAGCCAATATTATTATACGAAAGCTTTAGGATCTGGATTTAATGCTCAGATGTCACTCCCACACAGAGCACAGTTTATAATGCATACTTCATAACAGTGTTCACCTGTAGTAATGTTTCACCTGCACTTTATATATAGACAGGTAAATAATATGGTCCCTTAGCACATGCTGTATATCTGCAGATAAAAAGCCTGCCAGCAGATCTTAAAGTACACTACACAAGTTCACAATCTAGGCAAGTCACTGTTCATAATTACTACTTTCACTGCTCAATCACTTCTTTGATTGGGTTTTTCATCTGGTCACATTTAATCCACTAGTCTGTAGGGTTCAGCTCTGATATACTCACAATATCATACATTTCCTGTAAAGGACTTTGAAAGCTGGAATCACATCAGACACTGTCAGAATATGCCATTACCAAATATTCTGAATTAAAACACCCCACACAGAAAACATTGCCAGAAAAACACAACTAACATTCAGTTTAGTTATATCCCATAATGATACTTTGTCTCACAACTGGAATTCTTGCTTCGTGTTCTCTCATGTTTTCTTGTTATATTCCCCAAGCATTTATGTACCAATTTACATTTTGTTTTACTGTCCTGAAAGTCAAAGATAACTAGTATCCCACTTACCTATCTGCCCCACCCCCATGCTGATGTTAGCACCTCTGCCCCATCCCCATGCTGATGTTAGCACCTCTGCCCCATCCCCATGCTGATGGTAGCACCTCTGCCCCACCCCCATGCTGATGGTAGCACCTCTGCCCCACCCCCATGCTGATGGTAGCACCTCTGCCCCACCCCCATGCTGATGGTAGCACCTCTGCCCCACCCCCATGCTGATGGTAGCACCTCTGCCCCACCCCCATGCTGATGTTAGCACCTCTGCCCCATCCCCATGCTGATGTTAGCACCTCTTGCCGTCTTATACAGAAATCTCCTCTTTCTAGGGAGGAATAACTTATTGATGACTACAGTTTTAAGCCAAGCAGTTGTGTCATGACTCTCATAATGTCAGGCACTCACAAATGGCTGGTTCATGTTTTCTCCTACTCCCCTGCTCCCCTATACCTGTGATGGTCACTAATGGCAGGGCAGTACAAGGCCTATTTCAGATGCATGGTTCGTCATGGTCTGCCAGGCTTTACTCAAACTATGCCATTTAACTGGCCTCCTCCCCATAGATTGGGTAAGCAAATGCTGACAGCTTATGCCATTCCTTTCCGGCCTGCTCCTTCAGAGTTTAGACCATCTCCTCAAATGGAAGTCTCTGGTGCTGGGGTCAGAGCTCCATCCCTCTACAGCAAAGGGCTTCCTAAATATTCACCACTTCATATTTTAATGCATACAATTCTACTTTTCAACTGTACAGATTTTTGCCTCATATTTTTGGTCTGTTCCTCATAAAAATTGTATGTGTGACAGATCAATGGGATGATCTAAGGATTAAAATCACTAAATAATGACATGTATTTGAGTTTTAGACTTCATATAATTAAGAAAATGCATGCGAACACAAACCCTGTTATTCTAGCAACTTTCTACGTTTATAAAAGCAATATTTAAAATATGTCCTTATTTTTGGCCCTTTGTCTCCCCATTATGTCATGCTTTGTCAAGATTTCTTGTGCTAAGAGGGTGAGCGGTACATGAAGCCAAGCATATTTTCATATCAATTACCTTTTGAGCGGGTTCCCTCCTAAAACCTTCTAAAGTAGTATTATCAGATGAGCCAGTTGCTCTGTCTGGCTTATGACCTGCTGCAACTGCTATAACTATTCCTTACACTCTACAATGGTTTATGTGAAGAAACTGGAAGAGGTCTCTCAAATTGCTTTCCATTTTCTAGCCTTTATTGAATAAATCTTCAGTTTTAGTGGTCTAATGTGATCTTCACTGGAACTGTCTCACTCCCTTTTTGTTTCTCTGTCTTTTCATACTCAAAAACTCAGAAACTAACATCAGTATAAAACGTAATACCCTGCCACACACATAAGGCACTCTATACCTTTTTTACTGCTACCTAAACTCTTTCTGACACAGATGAACATTTGGTTAGCCTCCTTGTAGGAATATTTCACAGTGCCACATCTCCTGTTTACATGTGGAAGCTTCTAACCTGGTTATATAGAAAATATAGCATTATTATTATTATGGTGCAAATAAAACTAATTTGTTTCAGTTGTTTTTAATAACCAGTTATTGTTGTACAGTTTGCTAAATAACAACCATATGATAAGAGACAGCAAATCATTACCCTGTGTGAAGGTCATTACCCAGTGCTATTAATGTTCTACACAAAGGGCATTGGGCATGTATCAACTATGATGTGTGGTTCTGCAAATGAGTAAAATAATGCCATATGGGAAGACACAAGGATCCAGGGGAAATTCTGAGGATATACTGGTGCATCTTCCATATGTAGTGACAGTAGTAAAGGTGTTACTGGTTTCAGCTTTGTGCCACATTACAGGGACATCTTGGAATAGAGTACATAAAACTTATAACCTCTGGATGTGTTGGTAGTAATTGACAAATGAAGTTTGGCAACAAACTAAGTTGTCCTGGGTCATCTTCATGGGGGGGTAGGTTAATATTAGGGGGTGTTAAGTGGGTTGGGAAGGTGAAAGTGTTAAGTGGAGGCAGGGATGGTTGGGAGGATATGAGATAATGATGGGGAGGGGCTTATGAGGTTTACTCTAGTGTAGTTGGGTTAAGCAATCACATTTCGGTGTGAACTTGCTACAGCAAGTACTACATCCTAGACGACCTGTAGGTGCTTAAGGGTTCAGGTAGGCCTTGGGTTAATAGTGGTAAGGTACATTACAATTTTTTTTGGGGGGGGGGGTAGAAGGTTTTGTTGCCTTGTTGGGAGGCAGGTATGGGATGGTGGGTCTTGTGCTGCTGCCCTGGGGAGTGTGTCCGAGGATGGTGGGGGGTCTGGGTCCCTGCAGTAGCATAGTCATGGGTGTGTTCCTGTCAAAATGTGGGGAAATCAATATGTGTGCTGGTGTGGGGCTTGGTGGCTTTGGGTGCACAGGGGAGGTTGCTTTTGCAGTTTGAGTTCATGCCTTTCTGGGTTATATGCTGGTCGCTCCCTGTTTTCTGGTCTCTGAGGTTGATGGCAGCTGCATTGCGGGCTGTCCCCAATCTGCTTTGGGAGTCGGTGTTGGTCTTGGGCCATTGGCAGTATGCATATGGATTTTCTCTTTCTTTTTTTTTTTTTGTTTGTGAGAGATAGTGCGGAAACAGTGCAGCTTCCTTTTCTCGTGCTTTCAGTCAGCAGTAACATCAGTACAGGCATGCACGATAGTCTCCATGCAGTTGCAACAAGTTGCAGGCTGGTATTCATCTTCATACATTAAAAAAAAATGATGAATCATGTCTGATTTGGAGTGTGTTGTGGCTGGACACTGGTGGTTTCATGCTTGGTGTGCCTCGTCATGCCTCTTGGGGCTGGTTGGGTTTGGGCACTGCTGTGCTGGCATTGTAGGGTGGCCAGATTTTGCCTTATGATTTTGGTTGGTTGGAGGATTGAGGGGAGATTCAGCTGGACTTGTACAGCTGAGACAGTTTGTCTCGGGGTGAAACCATGAGAGAGGTTCGTTTTGATATCTGACATGAGGGAGGAGCTCAATTCTGGTGGAACTGCTTCCGTTTCTGGTGGATTCATGGAAGAGTTGAGTCCTCGGTTGCTCGTGGGAGGGCAGTATGGTTAGTCGAGCACTGATGCTGTGTTGTTGTGTTTGTTCAATGGTGGTGTGCAGACCTTGAGGCTTTTCATGGGGTTAGGTCTGTAGCCCAGTAGGGTTGACGATGTCTGTTCGCGGGCTTAACTGCAGCCGTTGGTGACATTCTTTGCAGCACATGCCCGGTAGTGGTTTTCCTTCAAATATATCATGACAGTATAAAGTATCCTCATCTTTGAGAGGAGCATAGTATCGTAACATTTTCTTTACTGCTTTGGCAGCCTTTTGACGAGATGAAGTTAAAAATGACAGACGATGGAGTTTCAGACTTCATAACCTTCAGTGTTAGTGAAGTGGTACTATAAACTGGAAATATTAGAAAATATAAGAGGGTTTTCTCTTTTATATTTTACACATCTCCCTGTTACAGAATTGTTGCCCACGTATCAATGGCAAATTTGACATAGTAAAGGGTTCAGCTATCAGATATACACTCGCTTAACCTTAGTAAACGTGTTGAGTGGCAGAGAATTTATTGGTGCTGGGATCATGTCCCAGGCTGTTAAGAGGCTTTACGTGAGGTATGGGTGGTGTTTGCGATTGTTTGTGGCATATATACAGCTGGATTCTGAGTTTTGTGTTTTATTACATGAGTGGGGTAATGCCCTCCCCCTTTCTTGCAGTGGGACAGCTCTGTTGGTTTTACTGCTGTAGGGAGTTACGGAGGTGGTAATATTATCTAAAAAAAATAAATAAAAACTTACAAGGTAGCATTGAGGTTATAGCTGTTACTACTTATTGTGGTTACATTATGGTTTTGGTCACTTATTGGGTTGAAGTGCAGGACAGAAAGTGTGGGTGGGAGAGAGAAAGAGTAGGGTGGTTTGTGTAAATTAGCTTTTGATGAGATCTAAGGTTTTTGTGGGCTTTGGGGATGTTCACGCATGCGCTATGTGGCAGGGATGGCCGGGAGGGGTGATTCTTTTCAGATTTTGATATTCTGGCTGATCAGGGGAATGGTCAGACAATCAAAGGGCACTCGATAATGATGTTAACCTTGGTACAATCATTGAGGAGCTGCATGCTGGCTGGTATTCTAGCATCGTTCTATGTTTATCAGATTTTGATATTCTGGCTGATCGGGGGAATGGTCAGACAATCAAAGGCACTCGATAATGACGTTCACCTGGTCAGATGGTACAATCATTGAGGAGCTGCATGCTGGCTGTTATTCTAGCGTCTCTCTATGTTTATCACAGTAAGCTGCTTATCTTTGGTCTTGTGTCTGTTGGTGTGTACTGTGCGCGCTCATGCTAAAACATATTATTGTCAGGGACTTATCTACACACAGCTCAATCCTTCCTGCACATATTGCAAAATTGTCTGTATTCTCCTACTTATGCTCAGTAATTTTAGTCACTAAATGTGTAAACTCCTTTTTATACATATAAATAGTACTTGTGGATGAATGTTCAAGCACACAGATACATATACTACTTTGAGACCTCTAGAGTTTATTCTACTTCTATTGGCATAAAGCTTAGGCTTACTTTCATACTTCATAAGGACTGATACATGTGAGCATTTTAAGAAGTGGCCGAGCAAAGTCATTAGTTTAAAATCAAAAGTTTAAGAACTGGGAAATTTTGGTAGCAGTGTCATTTAAATAATTGGGCTAAAGTATTTTTAGATAGTTATTACTCAGCTGAAGAAAATGTTTTAATTGCACTTGTCTGTTTAGAAGGCTGTGTTTTGTGGTCGTTAGTCATGGCGTGGTGGTATGTGGGGATGGAATGTTACCCCAAGGTGGGTTTGATTGCTTTGAAGGCTGCGGTAGTATGGGGGGGGGTATGCAGGTGACTGGTGTGATGGGCAGGATCAGCGGTAGAAATGAGAAACCTTTTTGATTAGTGCAGTTTGCATTAATTCATTAAGAGATCCTTGTTAGAAGTAAAACCAGCAAATTTTAACCATCCTATGACCTTCCATTTGTATGGGTTACTCATTTTTTCCTATTTGTGCCACAATTCAAATGCTAGTTTCTCATTTTGGAAATGGAAGGCTGAGAGCTAGGCACTGGGCAGTGAAGTACATTTGAGTTTCAGACTTTGAATCTTTCAGAGGGGGTATGCTAAAGCAAATCCTGCTGTGTTGGCTATTTATAAGCCATAAGAGTAGTGTTTGGTACATTTGCTGGAAAGGGAGGTTCCACTGTGGATGTGGTTTTAGGTGGGGCCGTTGTCAGTTGGGCGAAGCACTTTTCCTTTCATAGTATTTGCTTCCCTGGACCCCTGTCTAGCAGAGGAACTGACGTGATCCCCGGGGTGAATGTCCCATCTCCCATTCAATCAAGGAAGGTTCCTTTTGAAGAGGACCAAAGAGGCGCTCTGCTTGACATGTATGCGCAGTCTATTCTAGTGTATGGGGAGTCTCTGGGTCAGGAACCTATCCCTCTAGCATGTTTTGTTCATGGTGATGACATGGTTTAGATCCCTGGAGAGTTTGGTGCTGAGGGATTGGGATTTCTTTAGGTGTAGTATGTTCAACAGCTTTGGTGGTTTGCAATTGTAAAGTTACCTGGTTTGTGGATAGGGATAGGTTCCTTCAGGTGTGGGGTTTACTCAATATATTTCACTGGCAGT
The DNA here is from genome assembly GCF_019279795.1 of Protopterus annectens. NCBI lineage: Eukaryota > Metazoa > Chordata > Ceratodontiformes > Protopteridae > Protopterus > Protopterus annectens. Next base: position 326,606,075 of record NC_056746.1, read on the forward strand.
TAAATTTATCTTGGGTATTTGATAGTTGACGTACTTTTTGTTCTTGTGGCTTAGTTCCTTGATACACCCTTACGGCATATGGATAGGGTGGGTTTTAGGGATTTGTTTTTTGATTATATGCGTATAGGTGTGTGGTTTGGGAGTGTATTTGTAGCATTTGTTTTGGCTGTGGTTAGTCATTACAGAAAGGTGAGGGCCAGCAAGCGCAAGGATGGTTCTTAGGTGCTGCTACTCGTATTGGATAGTTGGAGGGATTGGGGTATTTGATAGGTTCATAGGAATCATTGCTTCAGTTATGGCTGCTTTGTCATAGATTGGAGAGTCTGTGGTACATTCCTTCCTGGGTTGGCAGGATAGGTTGTCCCTGAAGATGTCTTGGAACATGTTATGTATTTTGGATGTTTTACATGTCTTTTCTTTCTTGCAGATGGAGTCTTGGAATGTTGTGGCTGTAGTTTGGAATAGGTGGGTATAAGGTGGAGCCTTCTTGTCCCTATTTGAAGGTTTAAATTTGTCTTTTTCTTTGTAGATGATGATGTGCTGAGTTCCAGTGGTGAGATACAGTGAGTTTGTAGATGATCATGCTTTGGTGTCGAATAAGCGGTGGGGTCATTGGATGGTGGTGTGCCGAGTACCGGGAGTTCGCAGATGATGGAAGCAGTGGTGAGAGAAGAGGTTACACATGGGGAGCACAAGGTGGCAACAGTTACTGACTGAAATTGCTGAAGGACAGAAGGCACCATGCGGTGGCTTGAAAAGGGGATCTGAAAGGTAACGTTTTTGAGAGGATGGATGTTTTGCCACTGGAATGGGGCACAAAGTGGGTCTGAGTAATCACCCTATTAAGGCATTTTAGGGCACTGTGTTCAATTAGTGTGAGCTGATTATTGTATTGGTATAGGGGGCAAAGAAGGAAGATGTAGGTTGGGGGCATGGGGGAAACGGTTGGGGAAGGCTTATGGGGAGTGGGGGGATCCCACGGGATGAGTAGAGTCATGACATTCGTAGGTGCACAGGACTTATTATAAGAAGCATGGTAGGTAGGCAGTTAGTGGGGTAACTTTAAAACTGGGTGCATTGTCACAGGGAAGTTAGGTTTAAAGGAAGCTTGGTTGCAGGATAAGGCTACAGTAGGACAGGTCTTAATTGCCTACTACTGGTATAGTTAATATAAGGAAAGAGCTCTCCAGGGGAAATGCCAGGGCCAAACAAGGGTCAAGTATGGTTTGGTAATGAGTGAACTGGGTGTGTTTATGGCTGGGTATGTAGAGTATTTTGTTGCTGAGCATAGGTGGGTTTTCGGGAACTAGATCAAGTGGTGCTGGTTTTCTGCCAGCTAAGGTAGGACATTAAAGTTGGAGTTAGACTTTTCCCTATGATAATGGAGTTGTTGCACATATAGAACTGGGTAGTGGGTGGGTTAAGGTGATATGCTACGGTTAACAGGGTTTTGGGTGTGTGATGTGCTACTACTTGTTTGACCGGGTGCCATATTGAGTTCAAGGGGTTATAGTTTGTGGTTTTGTTGTGGTTATAGGCTGTCAATATATTCAGGTTGAGCCATGATTTCAGCTTTGAAGGCAGTGGGCTAAAAGGGTATGTGTTCTCTTGGTGTGGATGTTCCGGTGTTATAACAGGGTCACGGTAATCCTACTTTATTTAGTTTCATTAAGGTGTGTTTCAGTCATGGCATGGCAAAATGGTTTATGACAGGATTGTAAGATGCTTTACAGATGATGGATACACCAAATGATGTTTGGCTTGCCCCTTCCCTTTATGGGAGGTGAATTGAACAATTTTTGTGTAGAAGGGAGTGGGGAACAGACTGGTCAGGCTGGTTGTCAGGGAAGAGATAGGCTTGCCCTCTTCTGTCCCCCCTCTGATGTCTGGATGTTCATTTCAAGGATCTGGGGACAGGAAATGAGTAGTTGGAGGAAGCTTGCTGAATAGATAAGCAAGCTGAGGTAAGGATGGTGCTTATTTGGTGGAAGGTAATTCAATGGATGGTGTATGAAGTGAGTTGGGACTCTGCTTCATAAGTAAAGTAAGCGAGCAGAGGTATGGACCCTGCTTGTTGGGCAGAGTGAGTAGGTACGCTTCCCTGATTAACATTACAATGAATGGAGTATGAAGTGAGATGGGATGCTGCTTCATAAGTAAAATAAGTGAATAGAGGTATGGACACTGCTTACTGGGGCAGGGTGAGTAGGTACGCTGCCCTGATTAACATTACAAGGATGTTATGCTGTATTTAGAATCAATTATATCATGAATAGTTGTAATTAATAAAGTTGGTGATTAAAGCTGTTATGGAAATTTAATAAAGGTCATCAAATGTCATTTGGTGTGGTGTGTGTTATTGAAGGGGACCAGGACAAGTGGGACATGGCTATGGATGGATAGATGACAGTGCGTATGACATCGACTGCATAACTGACATGTCCAACCTCTGTGGTATGTAGCAGAGCTGACCTTACAGCTGTGCACTGCTGCTATATCTTCACAGAAAGTGCTGTCCGAGTCTGAGACAATTTGTAGTAATAAGCACTGGAGACTCTAAATGTACTAACTTATGTTTGCTATCACCTGTCCTGTGCTTTACTACATATGATTCAGTGTATTGTTGAATATAAATGTGCCAATTAAGGCTATTTAAAGGAAAGTTACTACCTCACAAATGCATCTTTCAAAAGACTAAATATAGAGAACTGTTTATTCAAGGACTTAACTATTAACTTAGTTATATACATTAACGATGATAGAGTGCTAATAAGAGGGGAAAACTCAGAGCAGGTGAGATCGGAACACAAATGCATTTGATCATAACTGAAAAATGCAGAACAACGGTACTACAAGAGTTCAAGGTTTACAAAACCTAAGTAACAATGTTAGCTGCGAATGGCTCTGTCAAAACGATTCCAGTCAGAATCTGTTCGAGAATTTCTGTTGTCAAGGACTGAAATCTGGTTATGTGGTCAAATACAATTGTTTTAACCTTATTTGGCAAGAGCAATTACTTCAACATCTGAAATTATTTTACTACATGTTCCGTTTTATGGTAGACCAACTCTATAATCATGTTTGGAATGTTCTGCAGAATGAAACTACATCTGAGCTCAAGAATACAGACTGCCAGATATCAGAAGAATTTCTGAGGTTTACTGATCTTCTTCTAAGAGTCTCTTCTGTACTTCCATTAGCTTACCCAAGGGCTACACTTCTGCTATGCATCGGAGGCAGACCTGAACCCATCTGTGACCTACGCTCTATAAGCTGCCTGTCGAAAAGGATTTAGATGCACATCCACACTTTTGGAGAAACACAGCTTACTTAGCCTTGCTCAAAATCACCCTTATTCTGTCAGACTTGATTTTTTGTCATTTGTCTTCAAATGCAACTTCTCATTTGTCCGCTAATAACATGGTATGCTCATTTCATAGTCTTTTTTCAATTCTCCCTTCCACGATACAAGTTCTAAACTTTCTTTTACTGCAACCCCTTCTGTCAAATTCAGTTCAGTTCAATTCATATTACAGGTCATTTATTCTGCGTATAACAATACAGAAAATTGGTTGGCTATCTCACATTAAACACGACAGAAATGGAACAAAACTACAAATAAATTAAAATCAACAATTAGCAAAATCAGTTGTAATAACTTATTTAAAGGAATTCCTTTATCTCCCTTTTTTATGCAACCACTAGAGCAGGTTCCACGCGTAAAAATCTACTGCCAATCATTAGCGGACCGGAGTTCTGCTGTGGTGACCCCTAACCAGGAAAAGCCGAAAGACACAACAACAACTAGAGCAGGTCCCAGTATTCCACACTGTGTCTTTCCAATGGGTGACTTTGTATTGATAACAGTATCTGCAATATGTGATGGCAGGGAAGTCCTACCTTAAGAACCCCATTGCCATAATACTGTCTGTCTAAAAGAATAGTTCTGAAAACTTGTACAAAGCCATTTTTAATGTGGACTCATCACACTCCTCTGCAAGGAGAAATTCTCTGTTTTTCCCTCTTAAATATGACCACCTCGATATCTCTTAAAGTTCGGAAAAAGCATGCAGTAACTTCAATGAACTGGCTCATCTGATCAGTTGGTAACAAAATAATTGGCCTTGATATAACTCCACAATTCTTGCTATATACCCTACCTTAGGAATACATCAATCATTTTATTAATTATTTTATTTGTTTTGTGTTTGTTTTGTTAAAATGGTAGGTGGGCTGGACTACATAGGGCCATTTTATAGCCATCACCCAGAAATACAAAAAGAAGTACTATCTTTAGCAAAGGGAACACAAAGAAAGGTGAAATACTGATATGAAATAGCAAGCCTGATGCACAGAATATACAGGTGTAGTTTACTTAATGTAACAGAAAAGACAATATGAAAGCTTGAAAAACAAACAAAACATGCTAGGTATTTACCTGAAGAATAGTCAGGTACATTTTTAATTGACATACTAAATATGGCAACAGCAGTGTTTGTTTCATATTCAACGATACTTACTATTTTCACAGTACCAATGCAGACAAATTTTGTTTTGCTGTAAGGAAAAAAAAAGGTTTGGGATGTGCAGGGTGTACCTACATGGTTTAGGGCAGTAAAAGTGCTTTGTTTTCACAACTGGGGTGACGGCACAAGCCATTCAGTGAGCAGGGGAGCAGGCAGATAAGTTACAGGGCAGTCTCAAATGCTCAACACTTGCATTAAGATGCTCACTTCAAAGGTAGGGATGTCACAGCTACAGCAAGCATTCATAGGGGCTGCAGGATGAGCATAGCAGTTTTAGTCAGCACTGCCTAGAATGTAAGGGAAGCAGCACCGTGAATACATAGGATGTACCTACAGGGTGAATAAAGACACCCTTACCAAATACTACTCTTAACAGGAACATAAATTGGTAATTGATGCTGTATAAAACATTTAGTGTCTGGCCAAGTTTTTTTTTTTTTTTTATTATTGTTAAAATGAGAAGAGATTAATCTAGGAAAAGCAGGTCTGGCCTTTGGTCAACTGGTGCCCTAGGCAAAAGGTCAACACAGAGCCTTCCCACACACACCCTGTGCCCCCAACCTGGTCTAACTACACCATCCAGGTTACTGGAAAAGCACCCCTGCTAGAGCGGCGCCCTAGGTGGCCACCTAGCTGGCCTATGCGTAAGGCTGGCTTTGAAGGGAAACTCACAAGGTAATTGTGGTTTATAACTGCTCTGATTTCTTCATTTAAGACCGAGGAGATATTCTGCTTGGTAAAGGCTTCTCTGAGTCTGGAATCAACTCCAAAAAAAACAGTCCTTGCAATTTTATGCCAGTTCAGGTTCAGCTATTTCTGCTAATCACAGGTATAGTAACTTACAGTCATTGGTGAGTAACATGCAGACATGGTCCCTAAGCAGTTCAGCAGTGAAACAGGGGTGATAGCCCACATACATGCATATTTAAAGGGTGGAAGTGTCCTTGCTAATGTGATACTGGTATAGCACAGACAATAGTGAGGATAGTCCACACACATGAATGTTCAAAGGCTAGGAGTGTTCGTCCTAATGTAGTCCTCATATAACAGAGAGAGAAGTAAGGACAGTTCACATACATGCATATTTAATGCCTGGAAGTGTTCATGTTGAAGTGATCTTGGTATAGCATAGAAAGGAGTGATGGTAGTCCACACACATGCATATTCAAAGGCTGGGAGTGTTTGGCTTAATATGATCCTGGTATAGTACAGAGAGCAGTGAGGACAGTCCATATGCATGCATACAGCAGAGAGAGGAGTAAAGATAGTCCATATACATGCATATTCAGTGCCTAGGAGTGTTCATGTTAAAGTGGTCCTGGTACAGCACAGAAAGGAGTGAGGATAGACCACATATATGCAAATTCAAATGCTGGGAGTGTTCATGCTAAAAGGATCCTTGTATAACACAGAGATGAGTGAGGGTAGACCACATACATGAATATTCAAAGGCTGGGAGTGTTCATGCTAATGGTCCTGGTATAGCACATTGAGGACAGAGGATAGTGCACATACATCCATACTGAAAGGTTAGGAGTGTTTGTCATAACATGATCCTGGCATAGCACTGACAGGAATGAGAATAGTCCATATACATGCATACAGCACAGAAATGGGTGAAGATAATCCACATACATGCATATTCAAAGGCTGGGGAGTGTTCATGGTATAGCACAGACTGCAGTGAGGAAAGTCCTCATACGTGTGCACTCAGTGGCTGGGAGCATTTGTGCTAAAGTGATTCTGGTATAGCACAGAGAGGAGTGATTCCAGTATTCAAGTACTGATCTGTACTGAGCATGGGTAGGAAAGAACAGAGTCCAGTTTAACCTGAAGTTCCTGCCATGCAGATATCAGTCAAACTATGCTATGGGCTTTAGTTATCACATCACTGTCATAACAAGCAGATATCATTCAAACTATGCTATGGTCTTTAGTTATCACATCACTGTCATCACAAGTAGATATCAGTCAAACTATGCTATGGTCTTTAGTTATCGCATCACTGTCATCATCAATAACCATTTTTTCCATACATTTTAGATGGAGTCAAGGTATTTCATCAAGTACCACCAATTTATTGATTCAGAGTCACTCTACTACCTTCTTTGACTATTACGGGTCTTCTCTCAAGCAGGTAATCCATGCAGATCTTGCCCAGACATCCTCCTCTCATGTCTTCAACCTGTCTTTCCAAAATCTGCTTTACCATATCACCTTCTGCTTTCCTGCACATGTGAAGAAACCACTGTAAACTTTTCTCCCTTGACATTTTCTGCAACTGGAGCTCCGTTAGCTTCCATGTCCATATTTCTTCATGTGTCCCACGATGTACATCTTACTACAGATCTCAGGTCCTTCATTCCCATCACCTCAGGCTTCCTCAGCTGCTCTGCCTTCACCGTCCTGATTGTTTTGTTATACAGAATCACCGGTCGCACCATTATTTTGTACATCATACTTTTCAACTTGATTGACGTTCTTCTCATCCACACCTCCTAGATACTTCAAGATGTTATCCTGTTCCACTGTTTTCCATTCTATCACAATTTTCTTCTGATTCCATTTGTTGCCTTCTTGTGCTCAGTTTCATTCCATATCCCTTCAGTTTTGCTTTCCAGTTTCCTGTCATTTGCTGAATTTCCTTTTGAGTGTTTCTCAGAGCCATATCATCTGCATGCAGCAGCTTGGCTGATTGGTCCCTTCCAACCTGTTTGCTGATATATAACACCACCACTAAGAACAGCAGTGGGCTTAGCGTTAATCCTTGGTGCACACCCCTCCCACTGGAAACCCCTCTGTAAGTCTGGGAACTGTTTATGCTTGCATCAGAGTGTCCTTGTACAAAGCCTGCAATAATCCTACCAATATTTCTGGAACTTTGAAACATCACAGCACTGCCCAAAACAGCATTCTTGGGACCTTGTAATATGCTTTATCCAAGCATAGGAATGCCCATTTGGACTCTTTCTATTTCTATTATTTCTGATGTCCCTGGCATGTTCTTGACGTCTCAACTTAAAAATTCTCTTTGTTTCCCTTATGTAAAATAAATCACAAGGGCATGACAAGGCATATGATACTGATTTAGTGGTACAGGAATATACAGATGTTGGACAAAATCTGATTTTATTAATTTTGTCAAAAGATATAATTATATTAGAACAAACCGAACACCTTCCACAAGGGAAAGTACCACAACTAGTAGGGTGTATATTTATCTTATCACCCGGTTGCATAAATATATTATATACTACCATATCGTTAATGTTCCTGCTTCTTTTATATGAGATAAGTAGAACCCTATATAAAGTCTCCACACCCTCCCTGTTATTAATAAGATAGGGCCAATAATATTTGATAATATCTGTAGTTTTCTGACTCAGGTTGTTATGCACAGTTACAAAGTGTACCTTTCTACCACCTTGTACTACATCTCTGTTTCTATTGTCATTAATTCTCTCCACAGGAAAATTAGTACAAGCTGAATAAAAATTCAGCAATTTTTGTACAGAGTTAATAATTAATATTTCATCATACCCTCTTTGTTTAAAGGCAACACAAGCATTTAAAATTTCTTTCTCTAAGATGTTGACATCATTACATAGTCTGTTCACCCTCAATAATTCATTATAGGGTAAAGCTTGTATGGCATGTGGGGGGTGACAACTCTTGCTTTCAAGAATACAAACATCACTAGTACATTTCCTATGTATATCAGTAGCTATAATGCCCCCCTTATTTCTAATTTAACATCTAAATAGTTCACTGATTTCCCCATTTGTAAACCATCAAATTCTAGTTGGAATAGATTTACATTCAAACCATCAATAAAAAGAAGAGCTGAATCAGCACCTCCTTTACATAAAAAAATCAAATCATCTATATACCTACAATAAAGGACTACAAAATTCTTAAAAAAGCTAGATTTGTAAAGAAATTCAATTTCTAAAAGTCCCATTAGTAAATTAGCATACATGGGTGCGAAAGACGCACCCATGGCGGTTCCTCATTGCTGCTGGTAAATACAGTTGTTAAATTCAGTCAAAAAAAGCAACTCTAACTCAAACTCCAAACTCCACAAATTCAGTAAAAAGCAGAAGAAGCTTCCGGAAAATCAAATTTACTAGCCACAAGGTTAGCGCTTTTGTCTCTCCAACTTACTACACTTCCAAAGGAGACTTCATCAGACAATTAAAATTAAAACACTTGCAGTGTTAAATACACTTACAACAAATCACATGACACCCTATAAACACACACCTTAAACATATATTAATCACTATAAAACTTAATAATATATAAGCCATCTAAAAAATATATTAGACGTAATATAAACACTATTAATGTTTAAAACCCCTTCTTTTTAAATACATGACAAATTATTCTCTATTATTTAATCCAGGTGGGAAGCACACATTTAGTTTGACTTGCCATGAATACTCTAACCATCCTAATTCTTCTTCAATATTCCTTTCATCCTCTGTTTGGATAGGATATTTATGCTTGTATAAATGTTTATATAATTCCTGTCAAGAGGGACGAAATGAGGTGCAGTTATTTATTACATTTCTGAATGAAAGTAGATATGAAATTAAATATGATGGTCTACAGGAGGGAAAAATAGTGAATTATCTAAATGTCACCCTGGAAGATCTGGGGAGCGGTAAGAGTAAGACAAAAATATGTAGGAAATTTAATCAGCCTAACTATATGTTACACACATCAAGTTGTCATCCAGAACGTACTTTGACATATATCCCTTATGAAGAAATTTTAAGAATAAATAGACTATGCAGTAACAGACAAGAATCAGAAAGGGAAGAAAATAATAACCATGTTCCTAAATAGGGGATATGAAGACAGTTTAATTATGGACAGCTATGATAGAAAATTTGGAGACAGAAAGAAGGATAGGGGCAAAAAGCAAGGTAATATAAATGAGAGAGTAGAAAACAATTTTGCCCCAGACAAGATCTTGTTGTAGGTTTCCAAATATACATTATTTTCTACCAAAATTCATAAACTACTAAAAGACTACTGGAACATAGTGAAGAGGGAAGTCTTTTCCCGTGCAGAGATAAGGTTAAAATTCTCCTATCAAAGGGGACGTAATTTGAAGGATTTCTTGGTCCATGGTACCTATAGAAGATCCGTGGAGAATACAGAAAAGAAATTGGCTCATATTGGTAGTATTCCGTGTGGAAATTGTACAATATGCCAACCTGTAGTAGCAACTTTTGATAGAATACATGGTAAGAAGTTTCAAACATAGGGCTGTTTTACCTGTCGAAATGTTGTCATTATTCATGCCATTAAGTGTCCCTGCGGAAGCTTTTATATAGGAGAAAGCAAGAGAAGTTTAGGGGAGAGAGTAAAGGAACATGTCAGGGACATCAAAAATAATAAGGTTATCAGCCCAATAGGTGAACATTTTAAAAGGATGCACCAGGGAGATTTTAGTAGCCTACAAGTGTCAGTTTTATAACCAATCAAGTCATACTTTTTAAGTGAGGATATGGTTAAATATTTACTAAGAAAGAAGGAATCAATTTTTATATTGAAATATAACACACTACAACCAAAAGGATTGAATAAGGAATGCAACTGGAAAAGTTTTATTTGAATGTATGTGTCTTTAAATCATTTGAATTCTTATTAATTAATTCAATGTATTATTGACTCGGTGCTTGGTTAATTAACCTATTAGCAGTTATATTTTTATATAAAAGGAACTCATTTTTAGATGTATTTACTCTGTAAAAGCTGTGTTTTAGCCGAGGCGCTAAGAGAGACTGTTTTGCTGCTATAAGATTCATCTACTGTGTGAATAAAAGAAATTGCGCTGGAGGTTTTGGTTCCTGGTCTTCAGTGGTATTTTTCTTCATTTTTTGAAAGGGGTTTAAATAATTCTATAACATAGTTACTAACAGGATTATCTCCCAAGAAAAACCTAAGAGCTTCAATTCCTAACATATGAGTAATACTGGTATAAAGACTTTTTACATCTACTACTATCCAATAATAACCATTTTCACATTTAACATTTTTCAATTTCTCTAGAAAATGGAAGGTATCCTTGATGTAAGGGTCTAGTTTAACAACATACTTAAGGAGATAGGAATGTAAAAATATTCCAATATTATGTAAAACAATAATTCTGTGCCGCCACTATGAAATCTCAAATTTTTGTGAGTTTTGGGCAAGCAATAAAACTTAGCCAAAGAGCTGCCCTCAGTTTCAAATTTATATTTAACATCCTGCCTAGTAAAATAGCCCATTCTAAGGCCATTGTTAATTAATTAATTCCTTAAAATTGTCAACAACCAAATGAAAATCATTGCCATTAACTACCCTGTATATCATCCCATCAGACAAGTGGTCCATGCACATTTTAAGATATTGTTTATAATGCATTACAACAACTTTCTGACCCTTGTTTGAAGGTTTTATTACAATATCTTGTCTATTACACAAACTTAATAATGCTTGCCATTCACTTTTACTCAAGTTATGCAGCACATTTTTCTTTGTAATAGCAAACACCATCATATTTTCCATTGCAAAATTAATCATTTTTGAAAACTGCTGCATAATTTGATTAGAGAAAGGGGGAATGAAAGTACTTATATAAGACATTCCCTGTATCCAATGTACAATATGTATTAAAATTGTCCAAAGACTCGGTGGAGGAATTACAAGAAAAAAAAGAACTCTTTTCATCCTCTTCACTGATAGACATATCCATCAATTCATTTACATTTTCACAATTAGTATCACACTCATAATAATTAACTAAATGCAATTTTCTAACCAGTTTGAAAAATTTAGCCTTTAAAAAATGTGCTCTAGGAAGAGCAATAGGAATAAACTTAAGCCCATATTGCAAAATGGACATTTCTGTATCACTTGTCAACTCCAGACAGATTCAAAACAGAACTATATGTTTCACATACATCTGTTTGTTTAACAACACTACAAATTTTTTCAAAGTTAATATTTAGTCCTCTTCCTCTGTTGTCGGTATTGTTGTCCATATATGTTTCCATCAAAACAACATTTTTATCCATTGTTCTGCTTCCCTGATTGTTTACCTTGGCCACAAAAGTGATTATTTAAATAAGATGGTTGTTTTGGTGCTGGTAGAGGTGGATAGTCACTGTTGTCTGCATCAGAATCGGCCGAAGTGCCTGCACCATCCGTTGATGCAAACAAAACATTCTGTCGTTTTCTGAATTTACCAGATGTGTTTTTTTGTCTTCCGGTTTGGTTCTGATTGGCTGCTTTCTTAAAAGCCATACCAGAATCATAGTCTTGGATGTCCCGCTGAAGTTTATGAATTTTTCTTTTTATGATATCAGTAGACGTTTCTTCTAGTCTTACATTCAATGAACAGAGTAACTGTTCAAACCTGGAGACACTTAACCGTCCAGATAGTGTACCACAAGCAGTCACAATATCCTTCTTCACCTTGCATTGTTTGAGACTGTCTTTTTACACCAAAATCAGTAGCCATTCCCTAACACATCTATGAGCTGCAGAACTCCACCTTTTTTTTCAAAATCAGCTTCTACTGGGTCAGAGATATCAAAAGCTGTTGTGTTTTGTTTACATATCTCAAACCCAGAGGAGTTACATCAACATCAAGATATCTCTGTAGACCCAGTATGTTATAGTGTAAGGCATTTTCTTTAAATAGCAGCCGTTCCAAAGAGTCTAAATGAATGCAGCCTGCTGTGGAATGATGTACAGAATCTGCTTTAACTTTAATCTTAATTACACTTTAATCTTAGTCATAATAATGATTCTTCTGTTTTAAAAGCTTGTATTCTAGTATAGATTTCAGGTGAGGTTGAAGGGATTGTAAAAAAGAAATTATTGTACAAAGAAACATTGTACATTTTGAAATGTAACACGTTGTTTCCATCCGGTTTGAATAATGAATGTAATTGGAAGGTTTTCCTTTAAAAGTTTTTTATAATTGTGATTAATTGTTTAATTGATTCAATTAAGTCTAATTGTGTGTAATATATATATATATATATATATATATATATATATATATATATATATATATATATATATATATATATATATATATACATATATATATATCAGTATTGTATGGTGATTATATTATTACTCCTGGAAGGCTGGTTTGTGCTGAGGCGCCAGAGTTTTTTTATTAAAAAGTTCTACAAATGCAGATCATGGTGCAGCTTTTTCCTGGCTGAGTAGTTTGGTTTTAGGTATAGGTTGCTTCTATGCAGCCTGTAGGAAACTGAATATAGAGACAATTTGAGGTGGTCTACATAGGACTTTTCAATTCCCTTTTGTGAGAAATCTCTGAAGAAGCTTCAATTGCTGCATATGTGCAGTGAGGTGCATACCAAAGGAGGCACTGTATTCAAAGATAGGTCTTATAAGGACAGAGAACAATGGAACAATGGCTTGTTGGGACCTAGACACCATATCTTTACTTATAAGTTTTACAACATGGAATGATTCCTCATCACAGTAAAAACATGTTGCTGAAATGCCAAATATTTGTCTACAAGTGTTTCCAAGTCCCTGGTTCCAGGGACTACTGTCAAGGGTGTATTATCAATCTGGTATTTTGCAGGGGTGGCTATCTTGCTGAAAGATACTATGGTACACTTCCTAGCACTGAGTTTTAAGCTATGACTCAGACACTGGTTATCAGTCTGTGTCAAGACCTCTTGAAGGGTATTTGTCTCTTGGGGGCAATCAATAACTGTCCCAATTTGCAATCATCTGCAAACCTTGTCAGCCAGAGGTCCTTGACATTAACCTTGACTTCAGAGAAGAAGATACCAAACAGCAGTGGCCCCAGCACTGAGGCCTGGTGGAACCCACTAGTAACTGGCCATTTTGTGGAGGTAGCTTCCCCAATTCTAATTTCTTGAGGCCTGTCAGTGAGGCAGCTGGCTGTGAGCTTGTAAGAATGCCTGAGTGGGGTATAGTGTCAGATGCTTCGGCCAGGTCGAGGTAGGCAGCATGTACTGATTTACCCTTGTCCATCATTTTGGTAACCTTCTCAAAGAAGTCCACCAGACTTAGCATGCAGGACCTGCCCTTGACAGACATGATCTGACTAGAGTCCTCTGTTTCCCGGTTACCTATGTCATCATTTACACAGCAGGATCATCAGACTAATGGAGCGATAGTCTCCAAGGTCCATGTTTCATGCTATTAAAGAGGCATCCTGGGATATTATCAGAGAGCACTTTGAGGACCTGCTGTCTAGTGATGGTTGGGTTTGAGATGGATATTGAAATCTCCTGAAGAATATGTGAGGGGTAAAGTTTGAGCCAAGTTTGTGAGCCAGGAGATTAGCTGCATCTCCTAGTTCCATGTAGGGGGCACCATTTACAAAGAATTTGTCAGGGGCGGCTCTGGGTACAGGCTGCTGGGCTGTAGCCCCCCATTTTAAAAACTAAATTGTAATGTAGTTTACAGCGATTAAAAAAGATAACTTTTATTTTTAAAACCTAAAACAAAAAGATAACTTTCTTCTTCTGTGTGTTCAGAACAACTCACATGCACATTTGTGGAGTACTAACTACAGATAATCTCAGAGCTGACTATTAAAAAAACAAAAAAGTTATCTTACTTTGCTTGCTGGGCTTTTATCAAAACAGCCTTGCATTAAGCATACTCCAACAATGTGCTTTCTTGTTAAGGATGTCAAGAATGTTGCTCAACAAGCACCTTACCGGGCTGCAACATGAAGTAGCAAGAAGCCCTTCCCATTGGTCAGGCAGCCTCCCATGACTGAGGCAGCCTGAAACTGAATGTAGGGGTGCATATTCACCAGTGCAGGAGCAAGCTTTTTTATCTTAATTTTTTTTAAGTCACTCTGTTTGCATGTAGGAAGATATGGACTTTATTTAAATATACATCTGTGTGTGTGTGTGTGTGTGTGTGTGTGCGTGTGCGTGTGCGTGTGCGTGTGTGTGTGTGTGTGTGTGTGTGTGTGTGTGCATGTGCGTGTATGTATTGTGTGTGTGTGTGTGTGTGTGTGTGTGTGTGAGCACACACGTGCATGCGTGTTTATGTATGGGGGTGTGTGCGCACAGATTCTCTCAACTGTCCTAGATATTCCAGAGTGCCTCTGTATTTTTGCTTTAGATTTTGGTTGTTTTCCTGACAAAGTTTATATTTTTTTCTTTTTTTTTTGCTAATCAATGAGCATTGCAGTCTGTAAACAAAATGACAGGTATTAGGGTTTCAGACCTTCTAACATTTAAAGCTGAAATGATGCCTCTTATTTAACAAGTTTATGACCATCAAAAGGAAATAGCTGCCACTGATTTTAGTAATTCATTCACCATTATTTTTAGCTTCTATACTGATTCTTTAGCTAAGAGATTGAGCGATATGTGGGAAGGGGGTAGCAGATTAATCTGGAAACACCAAAAAGCCTCTGGAAACAATTAAACTACGCAATCTCAAATATATGTTCACCAAGTGCCATTTTGCTGTAGACATTCAGCTAAAACATTCTTTACTCTAATCAGAAAGACTTATTTCTAAGAGTTTTTCTATGTGAGATTAACCCCTGCAAATTAATTATTCAAAATCTGTACAACTTGGTGAAAAAACAGGATGTGCGATGTGGTGAATTTGGCTTTGAAATACCAGATAAAACAAATTCACCTTTATTCTGTTTGGCTATGACTTAGAGTGTGGATAACATGGAAGCATTTACCAGTCCTTCTGATCCAGCTGCAGTTTATGCAGAGTAGGATTAGCGCATCCCAGCTGTCTTATAAGTCTGAATGTTTATGGTCTTCTGCAGTTCCATTTCTTTTCCTAGTAAGACGGTATTAGAAGCTATGCATATGCTCTTTTTTTAATTTCTTCAAGTCTTCTAGGTTTCTAATACCATGACGGGAATGGCCCCCACTCCTAAGTCAAACTACAATTAAAGTTCAGGAAATTAGTATTGTTTAAATCTTTTATCTTGGCCAAAAGCAGCTTTGCAGCACCTGCAATGTGCCCAGTAATGACTCCTTCTGCAATTCGTATGGAGTTACATGCATTGATAACATATCCAAGTAGAATTGTAAATTCTTTTTTATAAGACCTGTTGTCTCTGCTACTACTGGAACTGTCTGGGAATCCTTCTTCCACACAGCCCTCATTTCCAACTACAAATCCTGGTATTTTATGACTTTGTGTCTGTATGTAAGACGCTGCAGTCACTGGGTGCAGCAATTTCAATAATCAATGTATCAGTGCCACTTTTGTTTTCTTTTCATGGACTACTATATCTGGTTTTCTCGCATCTATTTTTTGAACTCTTGGTAATGGGTGATCCCATGTGATATAAAATAAACTTCATCATTTTCTATAATACTTTGTGGCTCATGTTTCTTATGTTTTTCAGTCATTTCAATATCTTAATGTTTGCACAATCCCCAGTGCAACAATTTTGCCACATTATTATTATGTTCAGTATGCAATCCTTCTGCCATTAGTATATCACAACCAGCTACAAGATGTGCGACTTTTTCCATTTCTGTTTTACAAAACTTACATTTGTTTCTCCCACATTTTCAATGGACTTTGCAAACCAATGTGTACATAGTCCACTATCTTGGGGCCACCAATTTTTACCTTTCACCTTTTGTTTTAAATTCACCTCTCCTTAATCATTCCTACATTTGATCCTGATCAACATATGGTTGTTCCAAGAATTTCCTATACTTGCAGTTATATTTATTCATTTTCTACATTTATTGCCTTTTCATCTGATCCTTCACCTTATACATTTTTTTTGGCACATTCAGTTGCTGCCTGATTTTTATCTATTTCTGATTTGATTTCCATTCCCGCCTGATGCCGATATGCTTCTGCTAAACAAAGCAGGGAAGTCATCTTAGACTTCTCCTCATTTTTAAGAACTTTCACTCCATTTGGGTCTTGTGAAGTCAACAGATATGTATGCAGGGTTCCCTATCAGAAGCCTGAAACACTATAAGCCTGAAAATCAAAATCCTGAAAACTATAGACTGAAAGTTCAAAAATTTGAAAGCCCAAAATCCTGAAACTCAAAATCCTGAAAACACAAATAATGCTAATATGTCACTATAAAGACACTAATATCTACCAACTGACCCTGACCCTAACCCTAAGGTCCGTCACTATCGCACACTCACCTGACCCGCGCCCTAACCCTAACTCACTTAAACCGCCCCTAACCCCAATATTTGTCACTATTGCATACATGCCTAACCTGCGCCCTAACCCTAACTCACTTAAACCGCCCCTAACCCTAACATAAAACCAACCGCACACTTACCTGAACCCAACGCATGACCCAACACCACAGGGCTAACAATAGCAAAGCCACAATGACGTCAGTATGTCCATTTTGTGTTTTCAGGATTTTGAGTTTCAGGATTTTGGGCTTTCAGGATTTTGAACTTTGTCTATAGTTTTCAGGATTTTGATTTTCAGGCTTATAGTGTTTCAGGCTTCTGATAGGGAACCGTATGCAGTCCCAAGATTACAAATCTATACATGTTATCAGTTTCGAGGAGGCCCATCCCTTCTTCAGAACATGTGATATATTTGATGAGCATGAAGCATCCTTCTTGCTTTCCTGTCTAACCTATCCAACATGTTTGGGGTCAATCAATCACTCCACAGCTGTAAGGTAAGACAGCAAGAGCAAATTGGTTTATAGCTTGGACTTTATTCCTAGATGTCAGTGTTGTTTTCAGTATTAATTTAATACTTCTGAAATATCCCTTTCTGAGTTTTTTGCATTTTAACACATTTTATTGTTGGTCCTTCATCAGTTCCAAAATATTTATACACTTCCTCTTGCTCAAGTTCTTTTATATCACATTCCTCTCCCAAACTGATGTTTTCTTGGTGCTGCCGCTTTCCTGATTTAAAGGTTGCTTTTGCACATTTATCACAACCAAATGACATTCTTATATCATCTGAAAAAGTTTTTACCACATGCAGTTTTGCTTCCAGTTCCTCATCTGATGAACTATACAGTTTAAATCATCCACAGAAGAAGCTGAGAGGTCTTTACACTTTGTTGTTTTCTAGGAACCAAATTATAGCCATGGCCTAATTTGTTAAGTAGATAGCTTAATGAGTTAAGGCTCCATAATGCTGCCTAGACTGGATTATAAGGTTAATGAAGACAAAACCGCCAACATGAGTTCTCACAGTAGAATGAACTTATGGCTGTACACATAGGGTCCTGCTGACAGTATAGTACTTGAGTTCTTGGATCTCCTAGTAATGAACACAATGGTCACCATGCAGTATTCCCTAACAGTGGAAGCCTGCATTGTGCTGAAGTGACATTTAGTTAGACATTCTGTATCAAAAGAGTAAAGGAGCACATGGTTGCTGCAGTGATGATCAAGCTTGCTCATTTTACAAATGAGTAAGTGGCACACTGAGGTATTTTCCAGGATGTCAACTGCTAGAGTTTAGTTAAGGGTGAAGACCGTTTTATGACAGAGTTTTTCTTTTTGGCTAAAGGGGCATTAGGTGTTTAAGTAGCTTGGAGATGACACAGTATGTGGTGGGCATGGGGTCCAAACTGTTTAAAATGTTTCTTACTTTAAAGATTCAGCAATGAAACATGCTGCATTTATGTCTCTTTCATGAAAGGAGACAATGCCAAAAAGTTCTATGTATTATTTGAAAGAGGACCAGTTTACTGATGTATGTCTGAAACATACAGCAGCTGATAATATGGCCTTCGTTAGAACTGAGTCAGCTTATAAGGAGTCTGCATTACCTAGCCTTCTACTGAGACCATGGTGCAGGCCCATGGACAGTAAGAATCGAATGATAGTCCATAGACTGATTTCACTTACAAATTACATGAAGTACAAGAAGATTCTAGAATCGGTTTAGCTCTTAGAAAAAGCCGCTGCATCTTTTGGAAACCAGGGAAATGGACAACTACTTCTTGCGCTTATTAGGAAAGGAAGGACTTACTGGTATAGGCTGCGACAGAAGGGAGTGGACAAGGATGGCATAGGTGATGAAGAATATGTCTGCACTGGAGAAAGCTTAGTAGGCCTGTGTTATATTTGTGACAAAGAATAAGAAACAGGATAAAAGGCGTGAGGAGAAAGTAACACTGTGGTGCAGATTACTACACTCTTTAGACCTGAACAGTTAAGGTGGTGGATTAGCAGGTAGGAAATTATACCTTAATAGCCAGTGTTTTACACTGTATACTGCTTTGTTCAGCCTGGGGATGAATATGGTTCAAACCCTCTGACCCTGCACATATTGCGTGACTCTCCCAGGACATTTTTGCTGGGTTTTCCATTAAATTTAGCAGACATCTATCCATCCTCCCGGATGGTTTAAACATGTCCCCTGTAAAATATTCCCTCTATCCATGATCAGTATCAGTCCTGATCTTGTTTGTGAACTATGTTATCGTACTCTACAGTCCTAGACATGGTAGACAAGCCTGCTTCAGTGAATCAGAGAATTATCCTTCTGCTGAGGAGTTAGGTTCATAGGATCATAGGAGATTACTAGGCTATCGACCCAGAAGTCATTTCAAACTTAGTTGTTTCACCCCAATGTAATACCATATAAATGCTAGTCAATACCAAAGACTGCATTTAGTAATGACTGCTCATGTCCAGGAGGATTGTGGGCACTATCCCCAGTAAGAATTATTTATGGTGCCTCATCCATTTGACCAGGCTCCTCTGAAACAGTGTCATAGAGGTGCTCTGTTTCACATGAATTGGTAGCCTATTCCAAAGATGCAGCAGTTGCTGGGAGACAAATCTGTCCCTCCAGCATGTCCTGTTTAAGTCACAGGCTATACTTAGGTCCCTGGAATGGATAGCTCTAGTCCCATTTGATCTATGGATGTGCAGCAGATTATGTGTGGGTCGGACATTGCTCTGTAAGCCTGGCATAAGTCTTCCCTAAGAAGCCTATACAATACACAGTATAGTGACAGTCAGTCTGTGTAAGGCACATGCTGCAGTCCCTTGATTATCTTTGTTGGAAACATCTGAGGTCTCATAATTGCTGCAGGAGCTTTGCATGGTACATGCTGAACGGAGCATTATAGTCAGTTATGGGCCTAGTGCCGAGTATAGAGGGGTTATAACCTCCTTTGCTCTCAAGGCAATGCATTTACTATTCAAATGTGCTATGTAGAAAGTCTTCCTTACTACAGTAGAGACATGGTGGTCGAAGTTAAGGTCGCAGTCAACTTGTGATCCCAGATCCCTTACCACTTTGTTTGTGCCAAAGGAAATGATGATGCATTTTTTTGGATTCGGTTTGAGATAGTGACTAAGACACCAGTCATTGGTCTGCATAAGACCTTCCTGGAGTATACTGACATTTGGGGATTCAATAATTGCACCAAATTTGTAGTCATCCACAAACGTGGTCATTCACAACCCCTTAGCTTTGACCTGAACGTCTGAGCAGCATATACCAAACAGCAGGGTTCCCAGCACTGACCCCTGTGGCACTCTGCTGGTGACAGGTCTGCTGGCTGATGCGGAGTCACCCATTTCAATAGTGTGTGTCTGGTTTGAGAGCCAGTTGGCAATCTACCTTATAACAAAGGGGGTTACATTCAGTTTGCTAAGTTTATCGGTAATGCCCGAGTGTGGGATAGTGTCAAAAGCCTTTGCCAAGTCGAGGTATGCTGTGCGCCCAGATTTACCTTTGTCAATGGCCCTGGTCACATTTTCAAAGAAATCAACCAGATTTAACAGGCAGAATCTGCCCTTGATGAAGCCAAATTGGCTTGGATCCAGGATTTGGAGGTTGTCTATGTCTTTATTTATGAGGTCCATAAGGATATGTTCATGGCCTTTCAGATGAGGCTGGTCAGGCTTATGGGTCTGTCATTTTCCAGGTCTGTTGTTAGGCCACCTTTGTGGGGGGGAATAAGAGTTGCTGTTCTCCACTATGCAGGAACAAAGCCTGTGGCTAGGCAATGATTGAAAAGGGTACTTAATGCTGATACTAGTTCATGTTTTAGGCTGTTTATAAGACAGCCCAGGATGCCATCTGGTCCAATAGAGGCTGTGTTTTTTGCTTTGGACAAGACGTTGATGAGCTGCTCTTCAGATATGTGGAATGGGGGGAAGTTTGGAGGAAAGTTTGTGATTAGTTTGGAGGGGATAAGGGAGTGGAATTTTTACCAAACCTATCCGCTAGCAGGTTTGCTATCTCTGTGGGGTCAGTGTGTGCGATACTGTTAGTCACTAGTTATGCACATGTTTGGGTCCAACCTTTTGGCTACGTATGTAGCTGTAAAAGGCCTTATGATTATCCTTGGCTGTACTTTCTCAAAGAAGCCCTTAGAGGACAAGTTGCCTTATTTGCAGCTGAAGAGCGTGCTTTTCCATTGTTGGGGCTTCACCTTTGTTTTCTTGGACAGCAACCTTTTGCATTTATTGTAAAGTTTGTTGATGCTGGATGTCCACCATGGTGGCTTGTTTTTACTTGGGGCTCTGGCTTTGATTCTTTCTGGTACGGCCAAGTCTATACACTTATGCAAGTGATTGTACAGGACTTTAGTGTAAACTTCAGTGTAGTTACCACTTCCAGCTGGGGTGGGGCTTGGAATGCATTTATACCTTTACCTAGAATGGTATAGTTTGTCTTGGTGAAGTTTATTTATTCTGATTTTGCTCTTTGTGAGTTCTGTTACTGCCAGCTTGAAGGGGACTGATTTGGGGTCATATTTAACTAATGATAATCCAACAGTTGTGGCAGTGCATCTGTTTGACATGTTAGTGAGGACCAGGTCTAGTATGTTTGTTCCTCTTGTCAGGGTATGAACAATTGGCTCCAGGGCATTTGAGTTAAAGTCAAGGAACTTTTGCGCTAATGAGTTAGGGCTAGCATAGGTTTCCCATTTGATGGTGGGATGATTGAAATCCTCAATAATCAGAATGTTCAGTAATATCTGGATTGTCTCCAGATTGGTCAAGTAGGCTCCATGCATGACATGACCCATTGAGGGGGATCTATAATTGGCTATGACTTGAATAGGGGTCTTACCCATCTTAACCTAAACTTGGAGTAACTCCATGGAGTTTTCCAGTCTAACTAGATGCAAGGTGAATTTATCTCTAATACAGATAGAAACACTACCTCCTTTGGTTCCCACATGATTATTTTGCAGTCTGAAGGTGTGGAAGGCATTTTAGCCTTACAAGGTCAGTGTACTCTCTGAGGCCTTAAACCAGGCTTCTGTGACTGCACAGACATCAACATCTTCCAGTGATAGAAGTGCTTACAGACTGTGCAGTTTTTGGTTTAAGCTCTTAGCATTTAGCAGCATGACCCTTCTTTTGTTATGACTGGCACATTTCACAGCATTGAGTTTGTTTTCAAGACCTTGCCTAAACAAGGCACTATGGGGAAGGCAAGAGCCTTTGCCAGCAGCCGAAAGCCTAGTGTTGCCAGATGCAAACTGTCTCTGGCAAAGCAGTGAGGCTTGTCGACCATGGCTTCCCAGGCTGACAGGAACTGGATCCCCTTTGAATGACACCAAAAACTAATCCAATTACTGAATCATCAATCATTTTTTTTTTATACTGTGGCATCATTCTAGGTGAGGGTAGTATGCTGTTAAAGTCTAGGGACATACCTGCTTAGGACACATCAGTCATGTCTCTCTTCATATAGTGCAGTGAGGTACATCTCAAATCGTTCACTCCAACATGAACTATGATAGAGTCATAATGGTACTTGTTGCTGGGAGACCTGAGTGCATGCGTGGTCTGACGAATCCTGGCACCGGACAGGCAGCTCACTGTGATTTTCTCCTTGTCCAGCCTGGTGAGTGGGACATCTATGTGTTTCACTACATCATCTCCAATGACAACAACATTTGTTTTTTGAGTGTTATGCCTTACAGGCTTGGTAGGTGAGACACTGGTGTTCCTATATGTCATGGGTGCTGTGGAAACTGTGTTACTTGTAGCAGTCTTGTGTTTTGGAGGTCTCTGGTGTTTTGGTACATTTTTTGAGAACCTCCTAGTATGTTGACGTTTGTGTTAGATTCATACTATGTGTATGAGTAGTGGTACTATGTGCATAATTAGTGGTGGGTGGGTTGACAACTTCTTCAGAGTTACTGTTTTGAGTGTGAGACAGAGCATGGATTCAAGATTCTTGGTGTAGATGCATCTCTCACACTTTGTACTAGAGTGAGCTATTAGTAGTGGGTCGTCAGGTAATTGCTACACTGCCTCAAGAGACCCAAGTCAAAAAGGTTGGCAAGAGAAACGAGGATGGTCCAACTGTCCGTAATGCTGGGTTGAAGACCGTTATCACAAAGGGGGTCTTTTCAGGATCGATCAAGGAGGAGCTCAGTGGACGGATATTCCTGCTGGGGGTTAATGGGTTACAGCTCACTAGCAGTATTTCTTTCACCGGAAAAGTACTAAAGTTGAAGTCTATACTAATGTGCTACAGCTGTATCTAAGGGAAAAATTGTTGAATTTATCTCACCGGCTAAGGCACACAATTGTGCAGCAGTGTGCGATACTGTGCAAAGCGTAAACAAGCAGAAATGTTCAAACACAGGGCTTAAATACCAGAAGCCAAAACCTTGGAAAAACTTTAAAAAGGTTCAAAAGGACCAGTGAGGATGTTTACTCCAAGGCCTACACCAAACACCTTTACCAGACAGATTCCAATCAGCATACCTCTCTCACTAGAGTACAGAAGGGCCCCTTCCAATCAAAAATGGCCTGGAAAATGTGCTCAGAACAAACAGCCACTACAAACAGACCCAGATGCAGCAAACCTGTATCTGGACTATGTTACAGCTACTAGCTACCCTAGCTTTGGCAAGAAAAACTAGAGAATGTTTAGCACAGCAGAAAAACAGCAGTGAGACCTAAAAAAAAACATTTTAAATTGCAGAAAACCAGCAAGAAGATTCTAAAGAATGTTTTAAACAGCTAACAAATCAGTTATTTTAACACTGCTTGGCGGGAAAACCAGACCAAGCAGGATAGATTGCTTTGCAACAGTGAAAAGTATCAGCAAATACTTAAACAGTGAAAATAGCAAAGCAGCTTTGCAAACATTGAAAACAGCAATAAAATACAATTTAACAGGCACAGAAAGGCAGATAATTGCAGTGCAACTGTGTAGTTTAGTACACAGTATTTAAATATGGTATTAAAGTAGGCAGCAAGCTATAAAAAGTGCAAAGTGCAGTAAATGGCATAAAAAAGCATAACAAAACAGGCAACTTATCATTTTGGAGAAGCTCAGAATCTTAATAAATACTTCCATTTGAGTGTTTTGAATTGGCTGCTTATGTCTAATTCTATGTCAGTGCTAAAACGTGGACGGTATGTCTGCTAATATTTGAAACAAAAACAGATTTGTTTTTCATCCCAAATCTCCTAAATGCAACTAATGTAAGACATTCTTCTAGTTGAACAATTATTCATATCAGTGCAATGGCTCTGTCTAATTCATGATAGCAATACATTTTCCCAAAAAGCACTTTAAATGCAGTGGGCTATGTTTTTATCTGTCTATGCCTATGAAACAGTTGACTTTATTATTTAAGCCACAAACAACCCATCTCTATCCAGGAATTAATTTCTACTTGTATTTAAAATCTATCAAAGTTATACTACATATTTAGATACATGACCTGTTTACCCACGGGGATTTACAAAACACTATATAGTTACACTCGGAGCCGTTATCATAACAGCACTTAAAGAAAGGAGAATTTTGATGCGATGTTAACACCTGCAGAGGAAGTAGCCTTGGTATCTTGTTAACTGTATTTTTCTTAGTGGACTCCAACTTGAACATGTAGCCTCACCTGAGTGTCCTATAAAGGCATATGCCCCCCCCCATCCTACAAATTGTATCACCAGTATCAATTCATGGGAAGGGGGGAGATCCGAACATTCACTGGGGCTAGTCTTTTGAGGGAAAAAAAAACTTCAAAACAGTAAATAAAGTGGGAGGCTTTGCCCCCCACACCCACCTACTTAAATATAACAACTTTGAGGAGGGGAGGAAATGGCAGAGTCCCAAAAACGGGCCAGCGATTTTTTTTCCTTGGGAAAAAAATCGCTGTTCCGAGTGTTTGGGATTTTCAGCTTTCACTTAAAGAGGGTCGATAAATCAGCGTTCACTTTCTTAAGCATTCGCTGATTTAACAGACCCTGGTGATTACCTTCTAGATAACATCCTAACTCCTGTCTGGTATGTGAAAACAGCATATAACACACACAGTGCCAACCTCTTCCACTGTCTCTCTTCTCCACACTCATGTCATACGTGTTCTCTAGGCAAAGGATCCAGAAAGTGATTTGTTTGTCTGGGACTAATGGATGCTCATGAAATATAAATTCTCACACTCACCACTGACAGAAAGTGATTTGTTTGTCTGGGACTAATGGATGCTCATGAAATATAAATTCTCACACTCACCACTTACAAAAAATAATCCTCTCTCTTGCCTAAATAGCCCTTCAGGTGCCTTGCCTGGATCATCACTGGCATAATTAAGGCTTCAGTTTCTAAGCCAACAAATCTAGTTCATTCTTTTTACCATGATACCAGGGGCCAATAATAGTGTAACATTAAACATTTCACACCTGTCTGAAGCAAGCTTGTTCACAGTAAGGTAAAAAATAGCAGTCAATCTCCAAATGTGTTAAGTAGATGGAAAGCAAACACAAACAAAAATACTTATGCAGAAAAGATAAAAACAGATTACAGACCTGTTGCAAAGTCATCTATTTTGCCCAAAAGATAGTGACAAGTCATTTACTAAATCAATTATCTGAAAAAGGTAAATATCAGTGGACCTCATTAAGTGTTACTACTGGCAAACTGATTTGATACGTTTAATAAAATATTCAACTGATTATGTATCTTTTCTCTCACTAAATGCACTACAATGCTAACAATATATTAGCAGCAAAAGCTAAGGGCAGCAAAATAAAATTTAAAATATTTTGTCACTTCAGCACTGATAATTAGCATTTCAGATAGGTCCATGAGACAGATGGGCATATATACCGGTCATTAAAGCATTCTTGATTGACGGGCTTTTGTTTGAAAATTAAATGTTGCAGCGAGTTTTGCCCCAGTGTTTTATACACTGGGAGCTGACAGAGAGCCTTCAAAGAGTTTTTGCCCTTTTTTTCCACTGTGGTGTAGTTATGGAGTCGGTATTTATAACTGGAGTGGTCAGAACGTGCACAGATAGGAAGCACAGGGTGGCTTTTCCCCTGCAAAAAGAGAATTTTTTTACGTTTTTGACTCACTTTTTCAGTATTTAAAAGCACGCTTTGATTCCATGTAGATAAACCTGTAAGTATTAGATAAAAATTGACATTGATATGCAAATCTTGGAACACTGAGCTGTGATTCAGTATAAATAAGAAATGGAGAGATTCAAACAAGAAATAACTATTGCTAATAGCATACTTTTTCACATCGCTAAAATAACGAACCATGACACAGGTGTTTTGATACCAGATTTCTATTTCTTTGTTTTAGTAAAAACAGTGTAATATGAAATACAAGAAGAAAACAAAGGTGAGAGGAGGGAATAAGTTAAACGTGGCTAGGAACCAAAAGCAACTATAACGGTACTGGTAATAAGAATTACACAACGCACAGATTAAGGGAAGTGTCTAACCGTTACCCTGAAAGGCATTGAAAAAGAAAGTAAAGAAGTACGTAATCTTCTTAAAAGAAGTAATAACGTCTGAGAAAGACAGTAAACAAAACCCAGGAAATTTAATTTCAGGAAGGTAATGACCACATTTAATGCTTCCACCATAATTACTCCAAAGAGTATCAAACTAAAACAGATGATTATAGCAGTAGAATAAAGTAGTATGAACAATGTTATTAAGGCCAAGAGGTCAGTCAAAGGTTCCCTGGGAAAGCTGCTGGTGTATCCTGGAACCCAGATGAAATCCAACTACTTAGGCATTTGTGATTGGGATTACATGACAAGAGGTCCAAGATGATACAATGAAGGACTGATTTGTATTGCATTTAAATAGGAGACAATCTTCTGACAGAACAGCAAGGGAAAAGTTCTGTTGAAACATATATTACTGACAGTTAAACTGAATGCTAGACCAATATTCAAATTAACGTAGCTATAAAAGCTTATAAATTGCATCAAAAGACATAGCAGGTGTGACTTTTACAACTTAATGAACATATGCTCAGATTTAACTCTCTAAATATTAAAGATTATAACTTTTCATTTCCAAAACGGTGCTTACTATAACTGTTAACTTTCAACCCGATGTCCAAAACTTGAGTTCTCAAAGACAAACAGCTGTAGTAATAAAGGAAT
This sequence comes from Protopterus annectens, assembly GCF_019279795.1. NCBI lineage: Eukaryota > Metazoa > Chordata > Ceratodontiformes > Protopteridae > Protopterus > Protopterus annectens. The sequence goes on from NC_056746.1 coordinate 326,632,979, forward strand.
TAACAAAACAATTTCTAACCATACAAACAACAAAACCAGTAATGGGTTGATTCAACAGTTCCATACAAATCTCGACAATTTTATACTTGTTATAGAAGATACAGAACTACAATCTATCTATACACTCTGCAAATTGTGACCATGTAGCATTCGGAGCCCTCCTAGAAGGCTAGACTCCCCCCACAACTACCCCCGCCACCTCTTGCCAATATGATATTATGCCCTGACTCGTGATTTTAAATGATCTTAAGCAGAATTTAAAATGCCAAAACTATGCAAGTCATTCAGAAAAACATCAGACCATTCTCTCCTAAGTGATTGAGTTTACAAAGCATGTAAGTTTGTATATGCAAACATAACAACAATATACACTTATGACACTAACATTTTATACAGAACCAAAACAATTCATTGCATTTCTGATGCTGTGACAAACACAGTCTAGCCTTACTTAGGAATGATAAATTAAAGCAACACATTCTGATAAAATTACATTGCTGCCACGTAAGTTTATTTAGGCCACACAGCTACTATGACAGTGGCTTAGTTCAAGACCCAGTGCTGATTAATGTTGCCTTTGACGCACGTCACAATAACCTCCTTCAACTGAGCAATACTCTTTACTATACTGTGTAATAACAGAACATATAAATGTAAACAGCAGTGCAGCAATTACTCAAACACCTGCATTTAATGTACACAGATTATTACTATTTGTATAATCACAACTGAAGACAATTGTTTACGTATCAGTTTTGTTTAATGAATTTATACATGCTACATGCTCTTTCTTCTGTACTATTGTTCTATAAGCCTAGGTCATCTGACCAGCCCAAACAACAAATGCAAAATGAATAAATAAAAATATTTGCACAACAACTTGAACCAACCCATCTACTTGCCAAACATCTGCATTTAATTCATTGCTTTTCTAACTATTCTGCAAAATCCCTTCTACCAAGCAAGTTCTCCATATGTCTGTACACCAACCCTGTTTGTATAAAAGTAAATTCATCACTGGGTCATGTGACCTACTGTTATCATCATCACCTTCCAGGAATTTAATAGTTTATTTTGTGTTTTGCAAAAATTCTAAATATTGTTATTGCCTTGTAGTGCTATCTAAATATGTGCTGTGTGCACTGCATGTTCTAGATATTTCTGCATATGCCATTGTTATATACACCAGGTCTTATGTTCTTGCTTTTGTTCCATATGTATTGTTGCTGCTTTGTTTTGTCATTAGGCCTGGGTAGAGTACCAGCCCTTATACCCAGTCAACAATCGATAAATAACTAAATCATTATCATACCATTATGTTGAGATATATGCATTGCTACCAGTATCCAGTCATATGCACCACTGCCACATCACTACACAGTATATATTTCTACCAATGACACATAGCGCATGGCCTGATGGCCACCACCGTGATATGTTGTGTCTACTATAGTCACCAGTTTATGTTACACATATACTTTACTGACTGGTATACATTGCTCACAATTTGTTCAAACCAGATAACAATCCATCATCCTGCTGCTCACTATCACCTACACTTTGTCACTTGAACAGAACCCCTAAATTCTTAATATGCACTGAGGCATGCAACTTTTTGACAAATTGAATTTCTTCCTGAACAGTCATGCTAATGCACTTAACATCTCATTTAATGGATATACTTTTGAAAGCAAACTAATCTTGACTGATAACCCCTTGGGTCGGTACTGAAGGTGCAAACACAGACCTTGTGTTACATTATGAGATGTGATTTGTGGCACAAACGTTTATGTGGTATCACTTGGCTTGTCTTGCACAGATCTTTGGCTCCTGTAGCTTTATGATGTCTGCCATGCAGTTTGCACTTAAGAACACTATACAAACAGTACAGATAATCTCTCATTTTTCGAAAAAAGATGTCCACTCTCTTCACTTTTATAACATTACTTCATATCTTCCTTGCAAGCCATGGCTTAAAAAGTAAATGCCATGGCATAAGAGTCTGTGTTTTTCACCCTTTTTCTCAATAATAGCCATTACTTAAATCCTCCAGGTTTAACCTCAAGCTTTAAAAGGACAGTGAGTTCTTCAGCCCATGAACATCACACTCGTAGTTGCTGATTTTTGAGGCTTTACTAGCCCAGTAGCCATCCCTACCTTACGTCATTGTCTGCCCTCTTCTTCTATCAAGTCAGTGTAACACAGTGTAGACTGCTGAAAACAAATTAAATATGCTTTTGTATGCTATCATACAGGTAACATGTTGCATTTTAGCCACAGTTTAGTACAGAGTTTCAGACTGCTTTGATGAAGAGCAACCTGAATTCAGCAATACCCAATGCAGTTAACAGTTTATGTGGTCAGAGGATTATTTTATAATTCTTCCATTAAAGTAGGTATCTGATCAGAAAACAAGGAATATAATGTTAATATACTACTTCTAGAACATGTCATCTGCAAATTAATGCAACATCTAGTTAACAGATCTGTCCCAGATACTGCCTAGGGCCTTAGACTTGCGCGGTCTTTCCCCTCCAGTGGTATGTCACAAGTGCCTAACAGATGAAATGAGTCCATCACTGAGAGGCATATGACAAAATATAATGACGACAGCAGACTGTTGTAACAAGTATAACCATCACATTTCTTGTTGTTGAACTTAAACACTTTTCATTTTTATATCTTTGCTATTGCTAATGCCATGTATTTCCTTCAGAATTAGAGTGACTGCATCAAGGCCTTTAAACGCAAACACTGACAGCCCTGAGGAAATGGCTGCACTACAGCTGTGCTTTGTAAAAATGATATCAAGAGACAGGGATTGCTTGTTCTTGTTTCTTAGCAGGATCAGCAGTTTAATTAAATAATTAAGACTACAGAAAGCAGGACATCATAAGCATCTGCATGACTTCAGTCAAAGCTCGCCAAGAGCAACTGTCAGACAACTCTTTCAAAAGCAACAGTGTTAACAAGCCAGCTGTAGAGCCCCAGCAAACACTGCATCAGAACTACATCAGTCAAAGTAATCTGAATAATAAGTAATATAAGGGGAGGCTTCTGCAAACACAACAGCTACAGATGATGCCTTCAGTCACTTACATCACACAACTTTTTATCTCCATTATACACTGGAATTCTTTCTGAGTAAAAGTATTCAGGACAAACAGCAAGGCTTCCATGGACCACCTATCCTGAAAAGGAGCTTTACCAATAGCTAGTGATTTGTGCAGGTCTCTGCGGGGGTTCCACCTTATTGGGTCATCCATTTTTTTTCTTTTCATTGAAGTGTACCTTACCAATCATTTTTAATCCATGGAACTTGGTGAGTGTAACTGATATTACTGTTACACAAGACTTGCATCTCATGTTACCCTTTCTGTGCAAAATTCCATCTCAAGGCTTAGCACTACAAACTGTATTGACATACTTAAACAGCTAATCTGTAGAAAAAAGAGGAAATATAACATTCGTAATTGCAGCAGTGTACAAACTTAATGCCCCTATGTTCATGTCTGTGTGTACTTGTATCTATTATTTAAGACTCCATTTTCAACATTCATACAGAAAATATCAGTGCAGATACAATTTCCAAAAGAAGATTTTGTAACTGCTGTCAAAGACCTCTGTAGCACGGCATTAGTCTATGAGGAGACTCTCTAGCACCTTCACAGAGCTAGAATGACATCCACTGTCCTGTTCGTATCTCCACTCATTTGTTTTTAATAGTTAGTGTCTTGTTTGGTGATATCTGCCATCAGGGGCTGTAATCCCTCGTTGTGTTGTTTCTCATTATGTTTTGCATAGTTTCATTCAGAGCGCAGTGCCATACTTTCGGCACTGGGCACTTTTCACTAGAACTGTCAGGCTCTCCTAAACTAAGTGACATCCCATGTTTCTTTAATAGCATACTGTTTAACTTGTTTTTCTTTTTTAAAATGCCCCTTTTTACATTCTTACTAAACACTTCCTTTAACTAAAGCTAATGTAACATTTCTTTGGATGTGCATAAATAACAGGAAGCTGGGATGTTACCTACAGTTGAATAAATTGAATTTTACAGTTCGTCAGAATAAAATGAGTTGCTCCTTCTAGTTATCTGTATGGTTTTGTTCCATTAAAGTATACTGAAGACAGACTTCATAAAGATGACTTCACTGCCACTAAAGAAATAACCACTGAGGATGCACTAACTCAGAGACAAGGGAGTTGTTGTAGTCTTTCAAGTAGTATATTTAAACATCAGGGGTATACAGGCAAAGCCACCACATTTAGGGGTAACATTGGAATGCATCTCTGTATAAAAAAAAATCTGTACTAAACTTATTTGTATAGTATACTGTGTGGACTCTGCATGTCCTCCCCGCGGTTGGGTGGGCGTTCGAAAGACATGCGTAAATGGGCGTGCCTTCGTTGAAGGTTGAACATTGAGCTGGCACCTCGGTGTTCGTGAAAATCTACTGCCAATCATTAGCAGACCAGAGTTCTGCTGTGGCGACCCCTAACCGGGAAAAGCCAAAAGACAACAACAACAACTGGCATAATCTACCAGTTTGGGTAAACTTCACCTCAATTGAACCATGATCGCTTAGTAAGAATCCCAAGAAGTATAACACATTAAATGTATATTCAACAGCATTCGTGGAGTATACCTGGCAACACCAGGGATCTACCAAAGTCAAATAATTTAATAAGAGTCATGTCTGGCTCTGTTAATACCTTTCTCGTCTATCATTTTGTAATGATCACGATTTGATTGTTTGTGTTTTTTATATCTTCATTTGTATCTGTAGAATCACATTTGTTTTCTTGATGCCTTTGTCACATGTGAACATGTTTATGGATTCATGTTCATCCTGGACACTAGAGCTGAGTATGTAGACTGTACTGAATACTATTTCTGGTCGAATGTACAAAGCTTAACTATACAACCTTTAACTCTGTCTTCTTCTGAGGACAATGCCCTGTAGATTTCATGTGTGCAAAAGTGTTTGTTTATACTTTTGCCTTATAATTAGTGCAGTGCCATAATTGTTGGAGCTAGTAATCCACTTTCTCCAGTTTAACCACTATTTTCACAGCCTGACAAATGTCTGCAATGCAGGGAATTGCACCAATAATTTCTTCTCATTACTTTGTATTAACACTGTAACAGACCTATGAACCATGGTATGAATGTGTGTCACTTGTATGCTTCTCAAAGTATAAATCCATCTTTACCTCAGTGTGCAGTACTTTGCTTATATAAAAAGCCATTTAGTTTTCACTGCTTTCTCTGATGAATACTCCTCCTTTCTTTATGGTTAAGAACAATGAACTTAGCATCAGGGAAAAAGGAAAACAAAGCTGGATATTTCAACTTTAAAGCTTAATTACTGCCTTTTCCTCATCAAAACTTTCTCAATAGAAGTTCTTCTAAGCAGGAATTGGTTGAGTTCTTTATCCATAGATAGGGACATCCCCAAGAGTCCTGGGGAACCAAACACACTATTATAACAATTCATATCCTGCACTTGTGAGTTGTGACAAAAAAAATATAGCAGACAATGGAGTAATTGTTTTCTTAATGGGATGCGTGATTTAATTAACTAATACTTTATATAAAGCAACTGACACACATGCATCTTTCATATGTCTTCATTCAGACACAAACAGCTCTCAAAATAACAGCTATGAATGTTAAAAGTAATGGCTTTAATTTAGCTTCCAGAAGATGCTAACACATACTGTATGACTTTGACACCAAAGTTCTCATGAAGAAGGCAGAAAACAATTTATGGGAATGCCTCCAAGAAAAGCAGCCTCATTGCAGCTACAACCATCAGCTATGTACTAGTCATTTCCACAGAACACTGTTTTTCAACAAGAGCAGAGATTTTCAAGGCATTTAGTGAGTCTTTCATGCACTGCCTACCTCTAAGTGGGGTCATTTTCTACTGAATCACCTTTTTCCTTGTCAGGTCCACTTTAGTTTTACTCATAAGCAATCACATTTACTAAGTGGGACTTGCAAAACATGAGAGACATTAACATTACTCAATACTTCAATCTCACAGTTATCCCCCCATTTTGGGGGAGGCATGTCATGAAACCACACTTTCTGCCTTATCGGTTAGTTTATTTGTGTAGCAACATTTCTGTTTATAACTCATGCTTCTATGGAAGCTAATGAGAATACCATGAAATCAGCATGATATCATGGTACAACAAAAAGAAAAACAAAATCCAGGGACAATATGCCTCTTACAAATGACATTGGGAGTAAATCTACAGACCGACGTATACAACATTTGTTCATTGGAAACTAATTAGGATATCATAAAAGCAGTGTGATGTCATGTGTACAGCACAAAAAGACAAACACAATCAATAAATAGTGACCTGGTTAGAAAATCTATTCCAAATAGCATTGAGGGTAAATGCACAGACGTGTACAGCTACTGGATATGGCATTGTTGCAAGCCTTCTTGCTGATTCCAGACACACCTTGATTGCAAGCAGATAAACATGCTGGTTACAAGTAGTCAAGGACACTCGATTACCTGATACTTGTCTTTAATGTTTAAAGCTTGCATTTAGCCAACTAAAGAGAAATTCAGCAGCTTCCTGGTCTTATGTAAGAAGACTATACGTGTAGAGATACAAAGCTCCCAATTGTCCTTGTCTACTTGTAGCTGGCGTGACAAAAAAAATTGGAAAACTCAGTAGTTTAAGTCTACAAAAGCCAGGGCCAGGTGAGCATTACTGAAAGGTAAGCATTCTACATTTCCCCTTCTACAAAACTTCAACATCTAAGAAAGCTGAGGCAGTACTTCTTTCTTCTTTTGTGCATGCAAATAAATATACAAATGATTAAAACAGAAGCACAATGTAGTTTGGGAATGCAACACATTCTGTAGCAGCTGTTCAGAAATTGTCTCTGCACCCAAAACCACATCAGAGTACCTCAACTAGAAAAATTATCATTGCAATAAAACCAAACTCACTACTACCTGCAAACTGACCATAACTTTACTGTTCCAAGGCCCTGCAATTTAAAATACATTATGTAATCTGGCTAAATTGCAGAAATGCGAACCAGCTTTAAAAGATATGGATTCAGATAAAAGTCAACACATGATAAAATGCAAAAAGAGAGTAATCTCTGACGCAGACCCGGGCGGGGTATGAGGCATTCAAAGATGCTTTGCTCATGAAACGTTACGCAAGCTGTTTTTTTTTTTTTTTTTTCCAATGAATTTCAGGGAACATGGCTAGATCTGCATCCACATGCAAAAACATGTTTAAGTTGCTCCTTCAGCCATGTCCTGGGAAAATAAGTGGACAAAAACAGGCTTGTGGTACTTATTGTTGTGTATAAGCACAAAGACATTCCAAAAACTCACATCTCAACATGCACAATTCATTTAGTTACTTAGCGGGGAGATTTCACATTTTCAAATTTTGTGACGCAGTGCCAGACACTGCTACTTGAATCATAAATATAGCAGCACCTGACTTTGCATGCATCTTCAAATGTACTAAGGGGTCAAATGTCACATGTGGCTTTTAAAGCTGTTAATAGGTACTGAAACTATTAAGCAGAACATTACGTGAAAATTTTATACAGTATTAACATTTCACTTTCCCATTCATCCCAGTATGGAATTTTACATGAAAAGGGCTGGCTGGAATTACATTATTCAGAAAATTGTAATAAGACCTTCAAACATTACTTTGTATATTCTCAGAGACAGAAACATTAGGATGCTGCTATATCTAACAGTAAATGAAAAACAAGGTACTGGAGTTCCCATTATAATAAATTATTTTTGCTTATTGTCAACACTACCTAAGAAAATGTTAGTACTAGTTACAAATACCTCTAGAGTCAAATAGCCATGTGAACAGAAGAGCTGCAATTCTACAAACACAGATCTCTGGTGAGGGAGACTGTACAGTGGTGTGTGTGTGTGTGTGTGTGTGTGTGTGTGTGTGTGTGTGTGTGTGTGTGTGTGTGTGTGTGTGTGTGTGCGTGTGTGTGCGTGTGTGCCTAGCCCTCCACAATGTAATTTACTAAACTTTTATGCAGCATTTCATTTTTGACGTTAATGGTGTGTAACTATTTTTTTTTTCATTTTTGTCACATAGACAATATAAAGGATTAATTTGAAAAATTATCACTCAGTAATGCATATCATGCCTCATCCCAAAGTCCAGTTCTTGCTCTGTTGCCACAACTATCATTCTACAGGGAAAGCCCAAAGGTTTGCCCTACTATTGAGTATACATTGCACTTCACATTCTATGGACTACAGGTAGACGAACACCTGCACAGACAACTCTAAGGCTTTTAATGTCAATTCCTAGATACAAAAAGAGTGTAGAATTACTGAAGGTACTCACATCTGAATCTGGTCCTTTATCTGCTCCCGGGCAAGAGAAAGTGACAAATTCATGGCAGCGTTTGTGTACAACAAAGCAGCAAACTGCAGAATAAGAAACAGGAATCAGATTAAAAGCAGGCTAGAAAATAGGGACAAATATGACAAAACTTTCATTCAATATCAAAACAATTAAGACATTAATTTAGGCTGTATCACACAGGTTTCTTAGGTGCAGCAATTTTTCATAGCAAAGTAACCATGTGTGGCACTATTTTCACAACTAAGTTCTAACTGATTTTCAACAATGTTTTCAACACTTTCATTCAATCACAAATCAGCAGACTTTACTCATATTATAATAAAGTCAGTCAAAACATAGCAAGGGCTATATCCTGAATACTTTTCTGACAATGTAATGCTGTCGTGTCTTTTTTAATGGACTTCAACAATACATTCATCATATGTAACCTACATCAAAACTAAAGTAAGAACTTAAGTTTTGTAACACATTGTTTCTTCACAGATAAGACCCACCCACGTCCATGATGGGCATCTTACAGCTGCATGGAGTTCACTGTTCAGAAACATAGAAAGCGGATACCAAAATTTCAGATTTGAAAGGATAATGATTAATATGCTCAGACTATGGTACGAGGGTAAAAATAATAAGTGAAGAGGTACAGGGACAAAGCCTTCTGCATTGTGAGTGTTGATGGGTGAAGCTCTCATAAAAATGCCTTCAAAAAGTTAATTGAGGTTATGTGGTGCTCTGATCCTGAAATTCTGTTTCAGAATTCTGAGTTTTAAAATAGTGTAGCATATGCCTACAACACAGCATGACAAACAGTTGCATGGTTTTCATTTTCCAGTACAGGCTACCAATATATTTAATTACCAGAGAACAGGATGCCCAGAAGGCCATAAACTGATTGCATACATTGGACATTATTCCAGTTTGTTTTTACGTCTGTATAATAGTTTGTATAAAAAAGGTACAATTGCTGCTCCACAACAGGAAACACAAAGACATAATGCAATATATTTTAATACACCGACTAATGCTTTACTGTTACTTGAAATTTTGGACTAACAGAAACCCTTTTCCTGATGGAGGTTTTTATGTTAACCCAAAAAGTTATGCAACTGCTAATTTGTTGAGCCAGTAAAAAAAGTATTGCATTACTTGTGAGCTCCAATGTTTACTGTTTTGGAAGTAAGCCTTGTTTACTATAAGGATGCTAAAGAGGCCAATGGAAGCCCTGGATCCTGGCAACCAGGAGCCTGCAAAACATTACAAATTCTATACTGAGACACAAAATCAATGCTATGAGTTTTAATGTACATTTGTGTACAGCCTAGGGCAGTATGAATGCCAGTCAGAAACTCATACCCCAACATGCAGTTTGTCAATGCTAACAGCTTTGCAAAATGGTTTCCCTCAAATTTTTGATAGCTTTTTCAACTGAAGTTGTTCCAGTAAGGGTTTCCCCGTCTCTAGCATACGGTGACCTTGGTATTATAAGTAAGTCTTGGAGTACAGGGAGCAGAGGTACCTATGTGGGGGTGTGGACTGCTCATAATAAAACCACCAAAGAGCTTTTAGGTACTTTTGCCACCACCTGACTGCTGATGTTATTTATAGTAGCAAATTAGGTACCACTGCAGAAACAGAAATCATGCAGATAAATGTGATTTCCCTATATCCATGCTAGCAATCTTCTGACTGGCTATACAAGGAATTCAGCCTAAACAATGTTACTCCAAAATGAGCATGGATAACAAGCAGTGTAGTGGTCAGCTTCACACTAGTCCTTAACACAGACAGACAGACACGTGCACACACCCACAAACATGAATTTCACTTACTCCTCCTTCATCAATTTTCCATACACGCACTAATTTCCTGCAGCATGCATATACTGCACACAAACGTATGCAAAGAATAGTTGCATTTGAAGAATGTTTCTGTACTCCACACATGCTTACAGGCACAGCAGACTTGGTCTTACAAAAATAGTATTCAGAGTATTGACAACCACAACACTGATCTTTTTCCTTCCTTGTTGTGGTTTCCCACCTCTGATCTAGGAAAGGGCCTGCCAAGCTTGAGACTTCACTGTGTAATACTTTAAACCTCTTGTAGTGTTGGCCCATATTTGAAAATTACCCCTTAAGGACATGAGTGTTTCAGCTACTTGGCTTCTGAATGCCCATGTTTGTCTTTTTTGGCCTGACTGTACTCAAAGTCTTAAAAAAATAAAAAGTTGTGGACATTCAGAAGCCATGTAGCCGAAACTGTCATACATACTTAAGAGGACATTTGCATATATCCTATGGGCCTTCACTGCAGGAGGTTTAATTTATTTTATTTATTTATTTTACATTTGTTTACTGGGAAAGTCCGACTGGAACTAGGTCCATTTACAGCAGAGGCCCGGGAAGAAAATCTCCACAAACAACAATTGTATACAGCGTTATATATACAATCAAAAGATATTTCATACAATAGTTCTTTCCAGGCAGGCTTACATTACACATAGTGGACCCTGGATGTTGGTATTTGGGAAAGAAAAAAGAAAAAAATACACACATTGTCTGATGCAATCAAAGAGACATTACACAAAGCATTACAGTAGCAAAAATAGTAGGCCCTGTTCTAGGAGTTTCTGAGTGCTGAGTATTAGACATAGTGAGCCGTGAGAGAAAGGGGGAGATTAGGAAAGCATTTATGTAATGCATGGACAGAGCCATGACTGCAAGAAGTGTGGCTTAAGTGATTTTTTGAACAGTTAGATAGATGTTGCTGAGGAGATATTTTGGGGGAGGTTATTCCATTCCCTAGCGATGGTATGAGAGAAAAGACCTTTCCCTGCAGTGTTGTTGGCTTTGGATATACAGAGCAGAGTCTTGTTGGATGAGCGTAGACGACGGTTTAGTAGCTGGGTTAGTGCTGGCATTTTGTGGGGATTCTTTAGTATGTTGAAGGTGAGCTGTAGCTGGTGATACCTAATTAGCTGAGGGAGTTCTAACCATTGTAGCTGTTTTAAGGCAAGACAGTGATGACTTCTAAAAGTGGAGTTTTTGGCGAATTTTGCAATTTTATTGTAGCATGATTCTAGTTTGTCTAGGTCTGTTTTCCTGATGTGAATTAGGATTGGTGATGCATATAGTAGGGTAGACAAGAGGTGGGTTTGGGCTAGGGTGATTCGTACTTGGTCTGATAGGAACTGTTTGTGTTTGTATAAAGTTCCTACTTTTTTATGTACCTTTTTAATGGTTTGAGAGATGTGGACACTGAAGTAAAGATCCTTATCTATTTCAACACAGAGTAGCTTAGTATGGGGGGAGGGAGAGATTGTTGTGCCTTTGTTGGAGGTGACGGTGAAGGAAGGAGGTGTGGTTTTGGATTTGTTGGGGGTGAAAAAAAGTAATTTGGTCTGCTTGGGGTTTAGAAAAAGTTGGATATTAGTAATCCATTTTTCTACAGAGCAGAAGGATTCTTGGGTAAGTTTCTGAAGAGTGGCTATGGTTGGGGCTGAGCAGATTAGGGTTGAGTCATCTGCGTACTGTATAAGTGATGCATGCAGGGTGGAGGTATGTAGTTTGTTGGTGAAAATGGTACATAGTAAAGGACCTAGTATTGATCCTTGTGGAATGCCAATAGTAGTTGGTAGTAGTGGTGATGGTATGCCTTGCCATTTAACTGACTGTTTTCTATCAGAGAGATAGTTTTTGAACCAGGAAGTAGCAGAGGGGGCAAAGGAGATGGCGGTTTAGAGCGTCTATGGTTGTGTGAGACCATGTCAAATGCCTTAGATAGATCTAAGAAAATGGCTGATACAAAGTTGTTGTTGTTTCTAAGTTGATTAATCTGGTTGGTAAAGGAGAGAAGAGCAGTAGTTGTGCTACGGTTTGGGCGGAATCCATGCTGTGTGAGGGAGGCGAGATTATGTGAGGTTAAGAAGTGCATCACCTAGGTGTGAATGCATCTCTCCAGGAGTTAGAAAGAGGGGCTAGGATAGCAATGGGGCAGTAGTTTGATAGTTCATAGGAGTCACCTCCTTTGTGTAGAGGTATTATGACACTTTCCATAGTTAGGGGATGTAGGCTTCCTGTATGGAGCGGTTTATAAGAAGTGAGATGGGGTAGGCTAGGGATTCTGTGGCTAATTTTAGGAAAGTAGTGGGTAGGCCATCTGCTGCGAGAATGGTGGGTTTTAGTTTTGAGAGTAATTTTTTTACTGTGGCTGTTGGTATGGGTGAGAGTGTAAAGGGGGTATACTATTGTGATATATAGTTGGGGTGAATATGGGGTTATTGTTGGATAGCTGGGTGGATAATGAGAGAATAGATTCTGTGAAGTGATGGTTAAACTGAGAAGCTATGCTGTCATTATCATTGTTGGTGTTGGGAGCTGGGGTGGTAGCTTGGCTGGGTTTTAGAAGGGAATTTATAGCTTGACAGAACTTTTTGGGGTTTTTTGAATGTTTGTTTTGGATCCCTAGGAACATAGGTGCCAGAAGCTGTTAAAGACAGGGGGGGGGGGGCACTTAATGAACTAAAGAGGGTAATTTTTTTATAACTATTTGCTACCACAACATAGGTTCACTTGGAGGACATTTTAAGCTTAGTCAATTCCCTTTTGCTGCTTGAATTCACATTTTCTGTGGTCTTAGCTATCCCCATGGCTGATAATTGTATATTAGCCCTAGTGAGAACAACTGTGATCATACCATAGATAATTTCAGGGGGCCATGTAAGGGATGCAGCATTTAGGAACTGCCTCTATCATTTAGTGGCATGAGGGGAAATCCTGAAGTACATTTTCTATTACCCATCCTTAGATCCAAGTTGCATTTGAATATGGATGGATGAGCTTTGCTTTATTTTTATGGATAGTCTGTTCCAGAACAGTGGTAGCCTCTGTGATATATATCCATCTCTCCACAACATTCAGTTTAGATACCTGGACTGAGTATTTCTGATGCCATTTGACTTGCTGATGTTCACTAGGTCCATCTGTATTATGTCGGAGGATGCTTTGTATGCCAGACATGTCACCGCTAAGCACTCTGTAGGATACTGAGTATAATAATAAATCTTTGAGGTGGTCCATGCAAGACCTGTTGTTTAGGACTTTTATCCTTTTAGTAAGGCATCTCTGAAGGTATTCCAATTGTTGCATGGGGCTGGACAGATACATGCCAAAGTGGGTATTATACAAAATGACTGACATAATGAGAGCTTTGTAAAGGGGGACAACAACATCTCTAGATTTAGTCACAATCAATTTGTTTATAAGCTGTGCAATATAGAAAGGCTTTCTTATGATGTTGGGCACATGTTGGTCAAAAGTTAGGTCACTGTACACACAAATTCCCAAATGCCAAACAAATGGATCAGTTCTCAGAGGGCATTGTCATGATTTTGACACCAGTTATTATTTGGGACAAACCTTCCTGCAGGATGGTCAAGTCATTTTGGGATTCAATAACTTCTCCTAGCTTGCAGTCATCACAAACTTAGCTGGCCAAAGCTCTTTGGTATTTCCTTTTACTTTTGAGATGCATATGCCAAACAGAAAAAGTCTCAGCACCGTACCCTGGGGGACTCCATTGGTGACAGGTCTCTTCCCCTGATTTGATCTCCTGCATCCTGTGAGCCAAGTTGGCAATGCAGCTGGTGATCTAAGTGTTTGCTCCTACATTATTCATCTATTGTACTACACCTGAGTAGGGGATTGTGTCAAAAGGCTTGGCCAGGTCAAGGTAATGTGGTGTGAACTGTTTTACCTTCATCCATTGCTTTGGTAACAAGAGTAAAGCTTAAAATTTGCCCATGATTTTGAGCCTTTCACACTTTCCTCTGGGCTGTTTCAAACACATTTTAGGGCCATGCATACATGTATGCATTCCTTGATTCACCTTCCTTTTTGTTTGTTTCTTTCGGCTTTTCCCAGTTAGGGGTTGCCACAGTGGAACTCCGGTCTGCTAATGATTGGCAGTAGAGTTTTACGTGCTGGCTTGCCGGGCCTAACGCACAACATTCAACGAAGGAATGCCCATTCACACATGTCGCCACACAGAAGACTGCATCTAAGACGCTCTAACTGAGAATCGAACAGGCAACGTCTAACTGTGAGGCGACACCGCTACCGCAGCACCACCACCGCAGTCCTTGATTCACCTTCCTGATTGTATTAAATTATATTCCTTGTATAATACAGCACACTTGTTAGACTTAAGTTAGAGCCCATTTTAAATTTATTGTTTCAACATTTTTTCCAGTAGGCAATGAAACAAAAATGCATTAACCAATAATGACAAAACTGCCCTATCCAGAACATTTCCATGATAACAGTCTACTTCCACACACAAGTGCATTTTAAGTTTATTGTTTGAATATTTTTCCAGTAGGCAATGAAGCAAAATGCATGCACCAGTAATGACAAAACTGCCCTATTCAGAACATTTCCATGATAACAGTCTACTTCTACACACAATATATAAATACACAATCACAGTAGTGTAAGCCATAGGCATGTTGCACAGCTTCCTGAACTTATTTTCAATGGGGGGGGGGGGGTGATCCAGGGACACATTTTAAACATTGCTTGTATAATTTTGGAAAGCTGCTTGCATAAAATGTGTTATGACCATGCATTTCACTACCAAGTCTTGAACCCAGAACTCTGCGCACTACAGTCAGAGCAACATACCACTAAGCTAAACCAGCAGTTTCTTGAAAGACAGGAAGACAAACTTAAATGGCTATCATATCATTTAGTGAATTCAGTTCTCACTTCTCACCATAGCCCTCAACCTCTTAGCGCAAAAATACAGAACACAGCCAATAATGGGGGAATACAGTCCCAAAATAGGGACACATTTCAAATACTGATTTCATAATCTTAGAAAATTGCTAGAATAAAAGGTTTTGTTTTACTACTCCTGAAAACCAGAGGAACAGAACATAAACATGAGGCATAAATTCACAAGTGATGGTGGCTAGGGACTTTAGGCTCTTTTTACCTGTACTCAAGGTACAGGGTTTGAGCCTGAGTACCTCTAGCCACCAGATGTATCCTGATGGGTTCACATGCATGCAGGCACGCACACACACACACACACACACACACACACACACACACACACACACACACACACACACACACACACACATCCAGATTTTGTTTCCAGACTCCATCTTCAGTCCTCGCAGCTAAAAAGTGTTCATTCAGATGCCAGCTTGCTCACTCTGAAAAGCATCCAGATTCTGGTTCCAGGCTACATCTTCAGTCCTCACAGCTAAAGACGGCTGTCTTTTTCTCTTCGCAGACTCCATCTTCAAGAAAACTGTCCATTTCTCCTCACAGCTAAAGAAAACCCAGAAATAACAGCAGAAACTGTCCGTTTCTCCTCCTAGTAGAAGATAAGCAGAAACCGTTTGTTTCAGTTCCCGCTCGCAAACCTTGAAATGCGTGTGCCGCATGATGATGCCAGCATACAGTCTGAGAAAGTTGGGAGGCTGGACTGATCTGCAAAAGTGGGGGGGCTCCCCTCACTCTATGGTTCCGGCACCCATGCCTAGGAAGTAGTTTTGTTTGCCATTTCTATTTGTTTTTTGGCCTGATTCTGAAGTTGTTGACATTTTTATCTTGGTTGGTGTTATTCTTTTTCCAGTTTTTCCAGGCATTATTCTCTGGTTTTTAGTAGTACTTTTGTCGTCCTATTTAGCCAAGGGGCATAGTTAACCTTAGTTCTACATTTCCTGATGGGAGCTAGTATGTTTAGAACTTTCATAAAAGTATTACTGAAATATTCAACTGCCTTGTCTAATGTTAGGGTATGTAGTGGGTGCCAGTTACTTTGTTGTAGCATACTGTTAAGAATTTGTGGATTTACCTTGTGCTCATCTCGTTTCCTTATATAGTACAGGTTTGGGTATGTTTTCCTGTCTACGAAGGAAGAATGTGGGGCAATGGTCACTCAGTACATCAGGTAGGCATCCCACATGATAATTTCCTTTGGGGAGATTAACTAAAGTCCAATCGAGAATGGAGTGTTTATTGGATCTTTTGTCAACTCTGGTGGGTTCTTGGATTAATTGTGAGAATCCAAATAAGTTAATATGGTTTGAGGGGTTGTTGGAGTTGCAGGCTGGCCAGTCTAGGTTTAGGTCACCTAGCAGGATGGATTCTTGGGGCAGGTTGATTGTAACTCATTGCAACATATCTTCTATTATAGGCGAGTTATTTCCTGGAGGAACATAACTGCAGAGGATGTTGATTCGCTTTTTGTTTTTGAGGGAGATAATGGAGCCTAATGTTTCGGAATTTCCAAAATTGGGAAGTGGGGTTTTAAGGGGTTGGAGGTTAAATGTGTTTTTAAATAAGATTGCAACTCCGGGGGCGGAGCCTAGATGGCCAACTGGTAACAGCTTTTTTCTTGAGCTCCACATCAGTTACTAAGAAACAGGGAAATTATTATTTAAAAATCTATTATCTGCTCTTTAAAAGTTGTACAAACTGTTTAAGAACCAGTAATCTACTAGATTTTCAACTTTGGAGCATTTTCTTAAAGAATTTCCTGTCAAAATTAATGGTTATTTAACTGAACAGAGATGAGCAACTCAAAATCTTCACATTCTGATTCCTCACTAAAAAAAAGAGATCCAGTCTATATCTACCACTCTCCAGGAATTATCCTTAAAAATGGATAGATTCACTGACAACCTTGAAAACTTAAAGATAAACTGTCAACAACAAACTGATGTTTTGAAGGAGATCCTCCAGCAACAACAATCCAAAATTCTGGACATTGAAACTTCACTGAATGATATAGATGGAAGACTTAAGGAAGATGAATCCCACTGTGAATCCATTTTACAACAAAATAACTGGCTGATAAATAAAGTAGATGATGTTGAAAACAGAGAGAGGAGAACAAATATTACAATATTTGGTCTCCCTGTAAAAACAGAAGGAGAAGATATTATTTCCTTTCTAAATTCCTGGCTGCCTGAATTTCTGGACTTAAACGGTTTGTCCTACGGGATTGAAAGAGCACATAGAGCCATCGGGAAACCTGTTCCTTCTTCTCCTAATGCTTCCCCAAGATCCAGAGTTTGAAGTTTCTATCCTTCTTAGACAAAGAACTTATACTAAAAACAGCTTGGAGAAAAAGTCCCTTGTCAGTCAAAGGAAACCAAATAAGGTTTGACAACGATTACTCTACAAGAGTCCTGGAAACAAGGAAAAGCTCTTGGCCATTGGTAAGACTGTTAAAGCAAAATAAAATTAAGGTGCAACTAGTCTATCCAGCTAAAATCAAAATCTTTCATCAGAATGAAATGAGATCTTTCAATAATATTGAAGAAGCTGCTTCCTTCATCCAAAACAAAAACATCATTACAATTCCAGAAGGCATGGACTGGTTACCATCTACAACTCTTAAAAGATCATCTGAGAAAAATAATTGAATGGATGTAAGAAAGAAGAAATTGAAGACTGGTTCTAAGAATGCTGGACTCTCAGGTTCTCGCAAAGATCATACTAAATCATAAAATGTTCATGAACGTCTAAAAGAAGTATGTATCACTACTCTGTTTGTACTTCCTCGTTTATCTTATTAGTGAAATTGCAACTTAAAATGAATATCACTTCTCTCTTATCTAGATACAACTGTTAAGAATGCTTAATATGTATAGTAGGTGAGATCCTGCATACACACGCTTATTTCCTCTCTTGAATTTAATAGTTTTATTTTTTTTTCTCCTTTTAGCAAAGGTTAAAATGTTGCTATCTATCTGGGAATCTGATATGCTTACTGTCAAGGCTTGGTTCTGTGTATGTTAAAAAAAAAAAAAAAAAAATATATATATAGATATATATATATACACATATAAATTTGAGGTTTTAACATATCTTATAATGTATGGTTCAAACATGTTACAGACTTTTCTTCCCTTGGACTGCAGTATTCAGCCTTGTGTTTCAACATTCTAAACTGATAGTTTACTGTTTCCCTTCACAAAATAGCCTCGAGTGTTACTTTGAAATAAGAAACAGTTTTTTCTTCACTTAAATACACTCATGGTTGTTTCATGTGCTGGGCTTTACCTAGTGTGAATGAGGCTTGCTTTGACTGGTGGACGAGTGATACAGTGAATCGCTGTATACTTGTTTATTGGTGTTTGTGGAACTGACATGCAGTGTGCATTGCTTTACTTGTCGTGCTACTTCGACAGCTTAACAGCTGTTTAAAATACGTGATTACATAAGGGATGTTTGTCTAAAATAGTAATGGATTAGGAGGTAATATTAAGACGACACTGGGTAACCAACTCATTTAACATTTGGTCTCCATAGTAACCAGGGTGGTGCTATGTAAATAGCGATGACCTCATCCTTGTAAATTGAAGTTCTTCGAATATTGAAGGAACTGACAACCCAGATAAACAGGTTGGGCTCCCATATCATCGTACTTATAATCACACACACTAACACCTTTGTTTTGCCCATAGCACTTGCACTATACAATTAACAGAAACACCTGAACACATTGAATAAAATCTACTGTTCATAGGTAGGTACTAGGCTATTGACCCTAGGGCCTATACAAGCCTAGCCAAAAAGGTACCCTGGCTTTCGCCACCCAAGAAAATTATTTTTTTGTGCCCCTGTCAAACAGAACCACAGAAGTGATCCCCAGGGTGAATTTCCCATCTCCCATCCAATCATCAAGATTTTTCTTGAAGAGTGCTAATGAGCAGCTCTGTTTGACATAGATAGGTAGTCTGTTCCAGAGTATGGGATGTGTCTGGGACAGGAATCTATCCCTCCAGCATGTTCTGTTTATTGTGGTGACAAGGTTTAGGTCCCTAGAGCATGTAGCTTGGAGGGATTGGTATTTCTTTAAGTGGAGCATGTCCAACAGCTCTGGGTTTGACATAGGTTTGTATATTAGGCAGAGATCGCTTCTGAGCAGGTGATATGCGATGGAGCAAAGCTGGAGTTTTTTGAGTCGGTCTGCATAGGGTATTTGTTTGAGGCCAGTAATCCTCTTTGTGAGGTATTTCTGCGGCCTTTCCAGTTGTTGTAGATATCTTGTGAGGTACATACCAAAAGGGGTGTTGTACTCTATAATGCGTCTAATGAGTGATGAGTAGAGGGGAACAAAGACCTATTTTTTTCTGGATGAGAAACCTTTTGTGATGAGGTGTGCCATGTAGAAGGATTTCCTAACCACTGTGGCGATGTGATTATCAAACGAGAGATTACCATCCACCTGTGTCCAAAGGTCTCTTATCACACTTTTGGTGTTAAGTAGACTACTGCCTATGTGGTAGTTCATGGGTACAGAGTTTTTACCAAAGGGGATGACAATGCACTTTTTGGCATTGAGCTTGAGACCATGTTTTTGACACCAGGCATCTGTCTCAGTGAGGCCCTTTTGTAGGATGTCCACATCATTAGGAGTTTCAATTATAGCTCCTAGTTTGCAGTCATCTGTGAATTTAGTTAGCCAAAGACCGTATGTGTTAGCCTGTACTTCAGAGAAGTAGATAAACAGGAGAGGACCCAGGACTGTACCCTGTGGTACTCCACTTGTCACTGGTTTGAAGTCTGATTTGGAGTCTGCTATTTCCACAGTGTGGGTTCTGTCAGTAAGCCAGTTGGCAACCCATCTTGTGACATAGGGATTTATACCTAGTTTAGTGAGTTCATCTATAATTCCAGAGTGGGGGATGGTGTTGAACGCCTTGGCGAGATCTAGATAAGCTGTGTAAACCACCTTACCCTCATCTATGGCTTTGGTGACTGCTTCAAAGAAGTCTATCAGGTTTAGGAGACATGATCTGCCTTTTACAAACCCGAACTGTGTTGGGTCCAGAGTTTGGAGATCTCCAATGTCTTTGTCTATGAGTTCCATAATGATACATTCCATGGCCTTGCAGACCAGGCTCATCAGGCTAATGGGGTGGTAGTTCCCGGGGTCTGTTGTGCGCCCCCCCCCTTTGTGGAGTGGGATAACCGTCGTGGTGCGTCACTGAATGGGCACAAAGCCTGAGGTGAGGCTATGATTGAACATGGTACTTAGGTGGGGTGCCAGTTCATTCTGTAGTTTGTGCAGAAGGCAGCCTGGGATGTTGTCAGGTCCCATGGATGCTGTGTTCTTGGCTTTGGAGAGTGAGGTTTTTACCTGTGCAGCTGTGATTACAGGAACTTTGCATTCTTCCGGTATAAAGATGTGCCCTTTAGGAGGTGAGAGGGGGTTAAAGTTAGCACTGAACCTATCTGACAGGATGTTGGCAATATCAGTTGGTTCTGTATATTTAGTGCCATTGTGCTGTAACTCAGAGCAGACCTGAGTGTTGCCATTGAGATTCTTGACATAGCTATAGAATGCTTTGTGGTTGCCTTTAGAAGCCATACTCTGGAGCCTCAAGTAGGGCAATTTTGTTCAAATTTTTGGAATGATGATTAATCTGACTGGATATCTTTGTTCTGTCAGATTAGGAATGGTCTATATTCCATGTTAGTTAAAGGATTTACTGAAGTTTAAAAACTTGGTTATAAATGTTTTTTTTTTTCTTTTTTCAGGCCTCAATCTAATATTAAATTGTATTTTTCAATGGGAATTAGCAATTTGTCATCAAAATATAACCTTTCCAAGAAAGATGCACAAGATTTAAATATTACAAACGTTTGCTACTATATCATTCTAACATTCTTAACCTTTGAACAAATAAGATGGATTTGACCTTTCTTTCCCTAAATGTTAATGGCTTAAATAGTCCAGGGAAAAGATTTAATCTACTAAAATTCTTGAAATTAAATAAAGCACAAGTATTTTTTTACAAGAAACTCACTTCAAAATAAATTATAGCTTTTACTGGAACC
This sequence comes from Protopterus annectens, assembly GCF_019279795.1. NCBI lineage: Eukaryota > Metazoa > Chordata > Ceratodontiformes > Protopteridae > Protopterus > Protopterus annectens. Next base: position 326,654,245 of record NC_056746.1, read on the forward strand.
CGAATGAATACTTAAAATTATCTAAATCTTCATACACTAAAAAAATTGAGGAGTTCTAACATTGTGGAAGAAAAACATTATCTCTCCTCAAATTATTTACAATTATGAAGATAAAGAAGGTTTTTTTATCAATTATAATAATAAAATTCAGAAATAGAATTTGGACATTAGCCAATGCTTATTGGTTTCCTAGAATTGGAGTAACAACAATAAAGAAAATTTAGAACTTATCATTAAAAATACTAAAGGTAGTCTGATTTTAGGAGGGGACGTTAAATGTTTACGTAATGATTAAAAAACTACTAACAAGAAACCTTTTTATATTACCTCTATAGGGAAAAATATAAAAAAAAGGGTAGATAACTTACAGCTATATGATTTATTTTACCTCAAAAATGATAATTCACTAGAATATTCTCACTGTGATTTAAGATGCAAGACTCAAACCAAAATTGATAAAATGTTTATATCCCAAGATCTAAAAACAAAAATATCGTACTTTACAATAATCATGTGCCCTATGTCTGATCACAATGCACTTATTTTTAATCTTCAAATGGATTTTAAGAAATTGACTTTCACTAAAAGAATACCAGCATATATTACCAAATTAAAACAGTTTAAACCTTGGTTAGACTCAGAAATAGAATTTTTCTAGATAGAAACCTAACCAGCAAGGTAAATGTAGTAGTCCTCTGAGACTCATTGAAAGCTTATTTATATGGCAAAACTATTACATGGTTTAATAATAAAATGAAGGAATGGGAGTCTGAAGTATACACATTTTATTAATTAGCAACAATAATGCAAGAATCTTGTCAAATAAGAAAAAGGAAATTGAATCTTTAAATAAAAAATATAATGACATTCTAACTCACAAAACCAATATGGCCATAGACAAATTAAAACTAGAGTCTTTCACTGTATCTCCAAAATATATACGTAATCTCACATTGAGAGGGAAAAGACATTCCATTGAAAATAATATTAAGTGAGGTTCATGAAGGGAGGAAAAAACTTTTTTGAGATATCTGATATTTTAGATGTTTTTAAACATCACTTCTCAGAGCAGTACAAAAACAAAGATTCTCAACATGGAATTTCAGACCATGGTATGGACTTTCCTAAATTAAAACACCTACCAGAGAGTTTAATAAGATTCAGAAACAAATCTCTAAAGGAAATTAATGAAAAAATTTAAAAAAGCAAAAATAACAAATCACCAGGCATAGATATATAAGCATCTACCATCCTCTGCTATATCAGTCTTACATAAAGATCTGAATGAATCGCACAAGGTACAATTCCACCTTCATGGAGATATTCATTAATTACTCCTATACTTAAAGGAAATAAATATTCTCATTTGTGCAACTCATATAGACCAATTTCTCTGATTAATAATGACTATAAAATACTAATGTCTATTTTAGTTAACAGATTTAAGAAATCATTAACTCATCTCATCACTGAAGATCATATGGGGGTTATTTATAACAGACATACCCAAAACAATATTCAAAGAATTCTAACCACCATAGATATCTTAAACAGAGATAATCAAGAAGCTTTTATAATCACCCTTGATATTGAAAAGGCCTTTGATTCATTAAATTGGAAATATCTCAGATTTTTGAATCATACAAATTCCTTATTCAATTCATTACTTTTATAAAAAATATTTATAATAATTTGGACTATGTAAAATTATGGCCATTTATGTTGGAATGTATTGAAATTACTAAAAGAACCAAACAAGGATGTCCAATGTCTCTAATCTTATTCGCTTTAGCAATAGAACCCTTTTCTTTGGCAACCCATTCTAATGCCAAAATTAAAGGCTTTATTATAAATAATCAATTTAACTCCAAGATAATGCTATTTGTAGATGATATTTTACTTTAAGAAACTCAGAAGAATCCCTACAAAAATTAGATTGATTAGTTAAAAATTTTTACTGTATTTCTGGTTTAAAAATAAGCAGTTTCTAAATCTAATCACATACTTTTAAATAAAAAAAAAAATCAATGACAACACTAAATCAACTACAAATGAAATAATTGAGAAGCAGGTCTCTTCTTTGAAATATCTAGGGATTGAGCTATGTGAAAATATCGAACTAACTTTAAATACAAACTATAATAACATTGTAAACATATTAAAAACTCTTACAGAAAAGTGGAATAAATTGTATTTAAATTTTGAAGATAGGTTACAATTAATTAAAATGATTTTGCTACCAAAAATAAATTGCATTGCTTTATCTATTCCTATATCACCCAATAAAAGAGTTTTAAAATAAATAAATACAATTCTCAAACTTTTTGTGGTATTCAAAAAAAAAACAGAATAGCTTTATCAAATCATATTAGACCTTAGGAGTTTGCAGGAATATTTTTTCCAGATTTAGAATCTTATATTAAAGCCTCTAATCTCAAAACAATATTAAATTAGATGGATCCAAAATATTCATCAGCTTGGAAGTCATTACATGCAACTATTATCCTAAATGAAAACAAATTAGCAAATAATTTATAACTAAGCAAACTAAGTAACAAACTTTGGAGTGTACTTTGTGTTAATATACAATATAGTACTACTAAACTCACTAATCTAAATTATTTAAATTATATATACAATACTTTTAGAAGTTTTGTTAACAACAATATTGATATTAAACTATGGATCCAGCTTTTATTTCCCTTTAAAATTACAAAAAACTTTTTTAATAATATCAGTGCAGATACTCTTAGTATTTGGGAAGTGAAACAATTTACATGCTGGTATCATTGTACAAGGAACTTAGTTGTCCTAGATGCACAGAATCTGATTAAAATTTTGATTTATCAAAATCAGACTTGCTGGCTCTCAATAGCTTACTTTCATTCACTCAAGATCTATGCAGAACAACAGAGAACTATTCCTTTTCCTCACCCAAATTTATAATTCTTATGTATGAAATTCTACATGGTAAATTTAATTGGAAAAATTTAATTTCAAAACTTTATAATATCATTATTAACTATAAAATATTCCTAATCAGAAATTTTGGGATTTTATTACTAGAGATTGTGCACTGTCCCTAACCTCTGAGAATAAAACTGATCTTTTACACTCCATTAAATTAACTTCTAACTTATAAACTTGGAAGATTTTCTCCTGGAAGTTTCTGCATAGAGCTTTTTATACCCCAAGTAAAATTGTTAAATTTAATCTCTCTAAGCAGGAAACATGCTGGAGATGTTCTTTAAAATGCAAGGCTGATTAGTCTCATACTTTTTATAATTGTTCTCACAATAAGAAATTTTGGAGAGATATTGATAATTTCCTTCAAGCTATCTTTACTGATTCCTTTATATTATCAAAACCTTTAATTTTTTTGAATGTAAATGAATCTATTACAATTAATAACAAAAGAAAATATCTTCTTTGGACAATCCTGGCAGTAGCCAAAAAATGTATTACGAGAAGATGGAATTCACCCTCCATTCCAACCATCCAAGACTTCATGATCCTATTGGATGAAGTAGTGTCAACGGAAATGAAAGCTAAAGAATTAAAAATTTATCCCAGAAAATGGACTAATAATCCTTGTAAAAAAGTTCTCTCTCTTATTAAGACATTGAATCCAGACATGTCTTCACATGATTAATCATAGTGGAAGCGAGAATGGTTGAATATTGTATAACCTTCTATTTATGTTTATATTACCTGCTTTTCCCTTTGCTTTTGTTTTTGAGGCCTTTGTAAATTTTGTACATAGTTTATCATAATCTGTTCTTTAAATTGAATTTTTTTCCTCTATTGTTATTCTAAAATTAAAGCCGCGGAGGTATAGCGGTAAGCATTGTTACCTCACAGCAAGAGGTTCTCCCGTTCGATTCTCGGCTGGGCTTGGTAGTGCCTTCTGTGTGGAGTCTGCATGTCTTCACCATGGTTGGGTAGCATTCGAAAGACATGCGTGCATAAATGGGCGTGCCTTCGTTGAAGGTTGGGCGTCGAGCTAGCACCTCGGTATTTCATAAAAATCTACTGCCAGTCATTAGTGGACCGGAGTTCTGCTGTGGCGACCACTTATCGGGAAAAGCCAAAAGACAAACAACATTGTTATTCTAAAATTAAATAGAAAATTTTTAGTAAAAAAAAAAAAAAAAAAAAAGACTACAACTCCGCCTCCCTTTTTGGTATCTCTGTCTTGCCTCAGAATGTAACCAGGGGAGAGAATTTCTTCATTTTTTGTGGTGGGTTTTAGCCAGATTTCAGTAATGGTTAGTATATCTGGTGAGTAGTGGGCTATGAATGCGTTAAGTTCTGTAGTTTGTTGGATATACTTCTTGAGTTTAGGTTAATAACAAGTAGGTCTGTTTCCTTTTTGTGGGAGAGAATTTCATTGCTTGGACCTGGGTTTGGGTGTATGCCTCCTGAGATTAGTAGCCATCTTTTCAGGAATAACTTGAGTTTGATGGCATGAGCTAGGTCTGAATGATGTCTAGATGCTGTTATTCTCTGGGGAGGTAATGTGGTGTGTGGTTTGAGTATATAAAATAATGAGTTACTATTAAATAGTGTGGGGCAGATTATAATGTTTATATGTGTATGTGTATGTGTGTAGGTAAGTGTTATGTGGAAGGTAGTGCATTGGGTAATGTTCTACCCAATGAATACTCCAGCTTGGCTGGGGCTTTCTTGCAGTTTTTTACTGAATGGTTTGTCTGTGTGACCTTTTTGCCCTTTGTTTTATGTCTTGGAAAGGTCAGGACTGTTGGTCCCCGTTCTTCCAAGATTGTGGACATTCTGCAAGCACCCTTAAAGAGAAAATCAAGATGCAATTAAGCCATCAAACATCATGAAAGAACAATTATTAAAGGTACACTTCAAAATCAATAATACTTCACCCATAGGACGTGACAACATACACAGCTGCCTACTTAATAGTTAAACAAGCACTTGCAGATCCAATGTTTAACCTCTTCACCCTAAGCCTAGCAAATGGCTTTATCCCACAGGAGTGGCACACATCTGTTGTGATGCCACACCAGAAGAGTGGCCCTACCACTGACCCCAGGAATTACAGACCTATCAGCCTAACAAGTTTTGTATGCCAGGGAACATAACTGACCTAATTAACTATGATGTGAAAAACCACATCATGCTCGACCCTCAGCATTTTAGTAATGTCAAAGGTAGATTGTGTCTAATGAATCTTACAAACTTCTTTGAGAGGGTTACACTCTGTAAACTGTGGGCAAGTTGTTCTCACAGTGCACTTCAACCTCACCAAGGCATTCAATATCATACCCAAAGTAAAAATACAATAAACAATCTAAATGAACTCCAGATTGGCCCATTTGTGGCTAGTTGGATAAGCCAGCTGGCTTAAGGGCAAATCTTACAGCAAATGCAGCGAGTGCATCCACTGAGAGCATGTGCAGGTAATCAGTAGAGTCCACAGAGATCTGTGCTGGAACCTCTGCTATTTGGTATCTGTTTCTCAGATCTCCACTTATCAAATGAGGATCTTTGGTTAATAAAGTTCACAGATAATTGCAAGCCTTGAGTTGTCATCAAATCATCTTCTGACACACAGGCACTCCAACAGGAGATTACATTTGTGAATAGTTACAGTGTACTAAAAATGGAGTCAAGCTCAATGACAAGAACTGCAACATTGTAGCATTTGGTAAGCACCACCTAGTTCTAGTATATATCATAGATGACACACCGCTAGAAAATGAAAATGTCGTAACTGACCTTGGCGCTTTTATGGACAGCTCTCTCACATTTGACCATCACATTACAGCAGTGGCTAGGAAATACTTTACTTTTATTTTCACCTTGCACAGCTCATAGAAAAATGTATTTCTTCCAGATCAAAATAAGTCCTCACCTCCTTGTACTCCACACTGATTAGACATGGTACTAAGTACTACACCCCATTTAGGCTGCACCTTAGTAAGCATATCCAGCAATTGGAAAGATGCCAGAAGTTTCTAAGTAAAACACTCGAGCTTAAAAGATCTGAACTACCAAAACAGACTTGAAGCTTTATACGTGTCCTCAGTTCCATGTGGACTCCTCAGGGGTGATCTGCACCTTCTTTATAAGGCTATAAGGGATCTAGTAGTGCAAGAACTCCTACCATTCACAAAATTAAACAGTCCATTGAACATTAGGGACAGAGATCCAGGTCCACTCCAACAAACAACACAAGGTACAGGAAGTGACTTGTCACACAGTGCCTTCCCCATCTCTGGAAAAAAACAATCTCCAGCTTAAATAGTATGACACACTGTCACCCTTTAAAAAAGGGCTGGACAACTGGATGGGTGTTCACAAATTCACCCTAGTATGACTAGTATAACCCTCCTTAAAATATGAGGAAATGTCTAAAGGGGGGTAGTGGCAATACAGAAATGCCTTCATGGCTCAGTTGCCTTGTAGCTCCTATGATCCTACCATATTCCACAGGAAGACTTTAAGGAAAAGATTATTGGGAGACTTATCAAAAGCACCTTTCAAAGCTGGAACTTTGGTTCCTGAAGCATCCCAATGTCTTTCAGTTCATAGTGTGTTTGGCTCAAGCCCAAAAATAAGCTCCAGAACTTGGAGTGGCATTCCTCTCTGTAGTTTAAGTGATTTCATCATCATCATCATCCTATGGAGTGATATATTTGCTTGCCCGCCTCTGTGATGGCATCAGCAGATCACCCAACAAGAGCTCTGCTTGACTTTAGACTGCCCACGTTTTGCAGCTATTTCACATTTGTCACAAATCTGGCTATGCTGCCATTAACTGGCAAAATACTTGAATTACCACTACAGACTGATGTCCTACTGTCATCAGGATCACTGCTATTATCTGGCCAGAATGACCTCATCTTTCATAAGCAATGACCTTTTAGGTAACTATTCCTCCTACACAACTGAATAGTTGTCCATACATTTTCCTAGAGTAACAGCAGTTGTGTCACTGGTCTCCTGTTAAGCTTGGAGATCAGCAATGTTTAAACTCCTGTTGGCAATACCTCTTTATATTGCTAAAGATGTTTTCCCTTATGTGTAGTCAGGCAGTAGGTTGTGCTCGAGGAAGTTCCAAAGAACTGGTGTCTTAGTGGGTCCTGTAAGCATAGCACTTCTCATGACTGATTTGATTAAATGACAGAAGCTTTGGGTTGTACATGTAGCCTGAACTGCTTATTATGTCCTGGAGTACTCTGACATGCATAAATTATTTCATAAAGTTATTTCCACCTTTAATATCTGTTATATGGAGTAACCTGAAGAATCCTGTAGGATCCCGCACTGGTGCTCCATAGGGTCATTAAATGGGCTACAGTGTGCCACACCAGTCCTGCTCCTGCAGGACATGCTATCTTGGCTTGTCTAATGTTCACACCTGCACATAATATAAAGCTATACCAGTACACAAGTGTAATCACATTAAGTAATTCAGAAAGCTGGACCAACAGGGGAAGAACATTTGTATGAGGGGATCCTAAGTTGTAATTATTCTGCACTTATGACAGTTCAGGGACAACTGCAGAAAGAACACAAATGGAAATGTAAATGGTCTTCCTGATGACCGGAAAAAGGATTACTCAGAAAATGCTACATACTGTCTGTTATGGTATACTCCCATATGTTGCCAACTCTAAAATCTTTAGAAGACATTCAGGCCAGGGCCCAAATCTTTGAGGTAAAATTACAGACACACTTGGAACAAGCGTTAAGATGTCTACCAGTCATGCAGCATCAGATGCTCATGCCACATCAGTGAACATGTTAACTTCTTCCATTTTAAAAGAGGAGCAGATGGTTGCACAAGCTATGTCACAAGCACAGACCTATCTTGGCACCTAAAATAAACACTACACAGCAGGTAAGCTGTTGGGATGTCCAGATGTGTAAGACCAGTGAGCTAAGGCAAAGAGCAGCCCACTCACAACACTAATAATTTCCCACTGACCTTCAGCATGCAGCTGCACTTTGATAAAATGGCCACCTTTTATAAGATCAAACTCCCTGAATAAGGCAGCTGGATGCAGGCGAAATTCAGCAGATGCATGGCAGAAGTCTATGATATACGAATTTCATCAAGATCCCTGTATCAGTGGTCTTATTTCACCCATCATATTCCTTCTGTCCCCTTCTAGAGGAGATCGTAATCACTGTTGTCAAGGATGATAATGGGAATGGACATCGGAAGGATGCAGCTTTTTTTCCAGCTTCTTTCTGTGCACCATAATAATGGAGGTCTTGAAGTCACATATATGTCAAAGATCTCTACACTTTCCATTGTTGTAAAAGCATGCATGAAATTAATGCTTCTTCTCTCTTATTCTGTTCGTAAGCAATTGTTTGTCTTTAGCTGAGATGCAGCAAGCTTAGGTATGCTAACCATGTGAAATGTCAGGACCTGCCTCAGGAAGTCCTGGAATACAGAGACTGAATAGCCAAATAAAAAATGGCCCTGCACATTTCCTCAGAATATTCCATTTTGTCTGATGTATGGTGCTCTCAGAGTTTGTATATATAGTTTATGGGGTGTAAGGGCTTGCCATGTTAAGTCAGGAGGTGGAGGAGGGCTTGCACCCCTGCAAAGCAAGCTTAAAGGAGAAGAGCAATGATGAATATTCACTTTTCTGGATGGTATGTGTGCCAGCGTTTCAATAGGAAACATTAGGAACATCTCCTAGAACACCAGGAACACAGATGGTTCTCAGATTTTACTGGCAGTTAGAACACTGAAAGCAATGTTTTCTGCATTTTACATCTTTAAATGCAATTGTGGCTACCCTCTTATAAGAGAAAATTCATGTCACTCCAAGCCTGAGAAAGTGGTTCATTGAAGCAGGATGCAAGTATGAATTAACAGTATCTCTTAGGCAAATCATGACTCTATTTAACTAACTACATACTTGGGCAAATTTTCTTGGGTCTTTCTTTTGATTCTTTGCAGTGTGACTCCTGACTCACCCTACCATCATTAATTTTGTCCAAGTTGCCTCTGTGACCCACAGTATCCTCTTTCATCTCAAATAGAAGCTAGTTGCATAAGTGCTTCCTTTTGTTTTAAAGGTCCTCTTGCTTTCCTTAATTGCCTTGTCCAGCTATATATACATATACATATACACACACACACACACACACACACACACACACACACACACACACACACACACACATCACCCATGCATTCTCTTCCCACACCTCCATTACATACACATACTTTTTATTTTCTTTCTGTTTTTATGTATAATGCTATTTAAACAGTATTTGGGCCTACTCAGTTAATGTTGGCCAGATTACCATGACTACTTGCTTGCTTCCACCAATCATACCATCCTGGGCTGTGGGACAAAACTGTTTCTCAAGAAATTGTTTATTACCCAGATGAGGGAGCTTTATCTCACACCCCTTGATTATTGAGCATAACTTCAAGGTCTCACTAACTCATCATAAAGGGAACACATTTAGTCCTTTTTCTTAAAGATGGCACAACACCAGAGTTTGTATATTTAGAAATTAGAGTATGGGTAACACTAATATCAGGGTCTATATTATATCCTCGAAGAGTCAGCCATTCGAACATCTAAAGCTCAACCCATAAACAGCAAAAGCTGAAAACCGCGAATGGCCACTTCTGCAAATTTTTCACAGAGAAATATTTTGCTTGGCCGGAAAACAGACAAACTTTCAAACCCTAATCAAGTGGGGAGCTTCTCACCCCACACACCACGATGTGGAGGGCTGTGGCCCCCACACCTCCTCTAACTAAATATACCAACTCTGAGATCGCTCTACATTGGAGAAAAGGGCAAATTCTCGATAACAGGCAAGCAAATTCTTTCCCTGTGAAAAATTTTGCAGAAGTGGCCATTTGTGGTTTTCAGCTTTCACTGTTTACGGGGCGACCATTAGGTGTTCGAATAGCTGATGCTTCGAGTATCTGATATAGACCCTAATATCAGAGGATATATTCAGCCACCTCCTCAAGGAATCCATTGAAACTGCGCACTATCTTAACTGCTCGATCCAGTTTATCAATGGTGGACCTATAAAATGTAGTATCAATTTAGCCATATTTTCAAGGAAGCTTTTCAGAGATAAAAGCTACCTTAGCTACACAAATCACTTCACCAGAGACAAATGAGAAGGACCCTAACATATCCAGCCATCTTCCCACAGAAATATGTGGCGTTTCAGGGTACCTTAATTGTTTGAGTCACTTCATGACTTGAGAGATAGTACTGTGTCTGTATTCCTTGTTAGTTCAGTGTGACTTGGTTATTGACTATGATCTTGTGTTTATACAGAGAGAGAGAGAGAGATAATGACACTGCACTCCAGTCGCAGATGTATTTGGATGATGTAGTTGCCACTATTGAAATACATAATCAGTCTTTATAGTTCTATCAGACTCAGTGCATTGTAAAACTATAGCAATTTGTGATTCCTTAGCATAGCCCGGTCAAGCACATCTTTTGTTTTGCATTTAGGGAGTCTTCGTTATTTCACTATTTTCCTGCAGTCATTCTCAGTTCCCCGCTGTTGTACTGCCTTCAGAACTTGTTGCTTGACATACCACTTAGTATTCTATGACAAGCGATGTAGACACATTTCTGCTGCTTGGACATGCATGTATTTCTGCTCTGCAAGCCAGCACAGTTTGCACAGCTGGTCTGCATTTAATATAAAACTCCATTTGGTGTGCTTACTTACGCTTTTATTACAACTCTCAAGTTTAGTAGTAAGAACTACCACTTCATTTTGTTTTCCATCTCTGATGCAGTTGTTATACTGGATATTGTCTGATTTTAACAAACTGATGTTTGTTTGCTTACCTATGTTTAAGTCATTTTAAGTTAAAGTTTCATTTTTTGTCTTTCAGCTTTTACCAGATACTTCCTAGATGGACAATAACTTAGCCATCTCAGTGGTGCAGAGGTGCAGAGATAGAGAGCTCCATGATTCTTGAGGTTCAATTAACAGTCCTGATCCTTGAGGAGTTTACTGTGAGGGGAGAAAGGAAAGCTGTTGCAATTTTGACAGCTTACCTTTTCAAAGAGGAAGGGAAAGGACCTTATATAATTTCTCATAAAACTCTGCCACTACATTTTTCCATCTCTTTCCACTTATTCGTAGTCTTCAGATTATCCATCATCTTATTTCTTCTTTGTTCCAGGTTCCATGCCAAATGCTCTTCTCTCTTCTCCCTCCCAGTTCCACCACAACTTTCACCTTGCCATCTCTGCAAAAATTGTCTTCACATCCACATACTTTAGCAGATATCATATCTACTAATATTGTACCCATAATTCATTCTTTGTTCCACTTTCATGCTATAGTTTGATCCCTCTCCCTGTTTTCCCTAACCTCATTTTGCTTTCCTGTGTCTGTTTCCATCCCACTCCACGCCCCTTAATCCTGTGTTTTATTGCTGCTTTTCTATCATCCTGCCATCCTATGTCTATCTCCAGCCTATTGTCTCCATCTTCCTACATCACCTATTCCACCATTGCTCTTAACATTTCCACACTTTCCTATGACCTCCAATTTACCTCAGTGTCACTCTATCCCCTGTGTTTTACTTATGTTACTTCCCATGCCATATTAATCTGTCACATGATCTAATACAGTTAACTATGCAGACTCCACCCTTTCCCACCTCTTAATCTGCCCCCTTACTGAAACCCAATCAAATCAATGTTTCCAAAAAGTAAACTCCCTCTTTTCACCATCCCTTTACTTTTAAATGTTTTACTTATTACCCTCCCCTATTTCCCTCTTCAGTGCCTCCTGACGCCCCTCCCGCCTCCATTCACATATTAACATTTACCCTAGGGTTTCATTTGCCCTTCATTTTGGTCTCCTGTAGTAATCCAACATCTCCACCTCTCAGAGCAGTTTTGGTTTACTCTCTTCCACTCTTCTTTAAACTGGATTACATATTCCTTCATGCTACATGAAATTATGCTAACCCCTCTTTCCTATATGCCATTTAACTCTGCCCCCCCTCACCCATTGTTCCCTGATCTCCTCTCTCCTAAATTATTTCATGTCCTCTAGACAAGCAGAGTAACACCCTGCCCTTGGACATCTGAGGCTCCTATACTCAGCCTCCCTGCCAACTTTGATGTATGTGGCCTGGTGTCTCATCCGTTCCTCTGCAATCACCTGAACTCAAGCCTCACTGTCTCCTGCAGGCTAAATGATCCACTTGTTATATCAGCAGAACGAAATAGTTTATAAAGATTTAATTTAACAGAAAATTCATATCTTAGTCTTGTCATGTGGCACCTTTTAAAGAAATGTTTTTCTTATTTATGTTTTAAATATTTTTATTAACTTGCTATGCCCAATACATACAAGTTTCTCTTTTCAGAGTAATCCAGGTGTGTTATTTGGTAAAATTAATTTTTTGTAATTACACAATACAGACTGAGGGAATTGAACCCTGGACTCCTGGATGAAGCTCATTGGCATCTCATAGCTTTGATTTTTATGGGATACTGCCACACTTAATCCAAAAAAAGAGAGATAGAGAAGCAACTACCTCGAGAAGCCAGTTTTTCTGGAATGTTGACCACTTGGTTTATTATTTACTTATAAGCACTAGAGACCAACAATTTCCATCTCAAAGGTTTCATTTTCAGTGGTGTCCCAGGGAGAAAAGCACCAGTAGACAGTAATACAGTAACTGCACAAGCTCCAGGAAGTGCAATGGACAGTAAGGCATATTTACGCAAGTTACATCATAATTATAATAATATAGCAATCTGTACTACAGTCGGTCAGTACACACAGATACCTGTGATGATCACTTCTGCAGTAATACATAAATGCACGTTGGCAGGGTAGTAGTGATATGTTAAAGTAGCTGACACACTGGATCCATGGCATAGAGAGATATAGCCTGAGCGTGACCCAGGTGATGGATTCAGTTAATAAGCCCATTCTTTAAGGGAAGGACTGGAATGTTTCCTAGTTATCCTATTCTAAGGTAGAGATAGGGTTTCAGCAAAAAGATGATCTGTTGTGGGTAGCAACCAATGAAACTAGTCCAGGAGCATATATGGAATGTACAACGGGAATTGGGTGGGACAGTAGGTACAGCAGTAAAAAACCCTTCTGCATCTGTAAGGGTGGTGTCATACTGGGATGACTTTTTTCTGCACACTCCACCTCTGACTGCTTACATTGAGAATGTCCCCCATTCTAAAGGTGGAATGATGAGTCCCTAATTCAAAGCTGAAAATCAGTGTCAGAAAAGGGGGAGCATGCGATCTAACAGGTGTTCCCAGACAGCTCCATTTGGACTAAAAAAAAACAAAACAGAAAATGAATATCACCTAATTTCTCAATAATTCATGACTGGGCATGAATAATGCTGGATTTACCCATGGTTAATGTGGTTTGATCATGAGGTTGACACCTGACTGATTAAACCAATAAGCCAGCCATAAGTAAACCTGTTTTACCCTCACAGAGGAGTGAATTACTGATATTATGCAGTGTCATTATTAAAAAAAAGTTTTTACCATTTTAAATAATGGCATTGTATTTGAGGACATCTTCCTTGAACTGTTTGCTTCACTGGGCTAGATTCCAAAAAAGTTTCTCTCAGTGCAAGTCTGCCCTGATTCTGAAAGACCTGCTCTCAGTGTAAGTGACTTTCTTAGGTGTAAGGCCTATCTATAAACAGGCTTACACCAGAGGACTGACTCCAAAAGACTTGCTCTCAGTCTGGCCCACTGTCTTCCCTGGTTACGTACAGTTTCCTTATACACTCTGCATGCAGAGGTCACAATGTGTACTGGCTTAAATTTCTTAAGCCTAAACCTAAATAACAGTGGAATTGTGTCTACACTGCTTATAACATACACTATTAGTAGAAGACATCGATGCAGTATCAGTTTGTTTCAAATGACCATAAGTGTTTAAAATAGTACTTTGAAGCTGTGTCTGTATACATATTAATTTTATGTTAATATTCTGCCCCAGTTTACCCATTTCATCACTAAGCTCAAATGCTCTAACAAAAAGGTTATCTGAGCTGCAATATTGTAGATATTGCTACTGAAATAAAATAGATTGATTCCTTGACTCTGTAAATGAGACCCTGCCTACTGATTGCATCATGCTAATTGAACATCTTGTCTGTTTCATTTTTATTAGGCTGCACTATAAGCCCCCATGGTTTTGTTTTAATGTGTTTTTGTTGCATTAGATGTCTCTCTGTGCAATAAGTGCAAAACAGTTTTTCTTAAGTGCATAACATTATTACTTAAGTGTTTCTTCCAGGCTGTGGCTAGCAAAGCAATCTTACTCTAATACATACTGAATGCTTCTTGTCTGGACTTATTGGCGTGGTTAAAAAGTGGATTTTCAAATGGCATGCTGTCTGATAAGTCCATTCAGCTGGCATGTTTATGAATATGAATACATTTACATTGTACAATTATGCCTAATCCAGCAAATCTGCATCATGGAAGTGACAAGCAAGGTGTTTGTTTAATGGTGGTACATAAATTGGGGTGAAATGTCCATATGTTAGTATCACTTTAGGTAAGAACCTTTTCAGCCAAAATGTTTTGTCACAAGCAATTTTACCAATAGTGGAGAATTCTCACCACATGATGAGTGCAAGGGTGGAAAAAAGAAGTGATGATGTTGGTGAAACATTTTTGGTGTTTTTGCATTTGGGGAAAGTGGTGTTGATCTACTGACATGAACCCACAGATTGCAATTCAGCATAGTTATAGTGTGGATGAAGTGCTCTGACATGGAGAGATGTGGTGTGATGCTAGGAATAAAATGCAGATGAAGGTTAAATTGCTGGTGGTATTCCTGCTAAGACAACTTCACAGACACACATCCAGGTTTTATACAGATGACCCTTTAGCATGGTTTTTCTAGATCAATTCGCATGAGATTGTGAGGAACCTGTTCCAGAATTCACTGATCGTCAGGAGTCAGGAATCACCAAAACTATTTTTGGATTTCAGTATTATTAGCTAACCTGCAATTACTCATTCATGTTGATTCACAATCTGATTTTTTTTTTTGTTGTATGTTTATAGCTCTGGTATAAAGCTGTTTGTTAAAGATAGTGTAAAATGGTCTCTAGTGAACCAAGCTCCAATAAAAGTAAAATAGCTTAGACTCACCAGTCTAGTAGTGGTGAACTGGTCTACAGTTGTCTTCTGCTCAGACTAGGTCCAAAAACCTGAATCAATAGCATTTATGGGCATTAAAGTAAATGTTCCTCAAATCATTTTTTTTTATTTATGATACAAAGAAAAAAACAAACAATACACACCTGTTTGCTGATCACAACAGTCATGCAGCAGTAAGTTAGCACAGAAGCACGTCACTTTAAGGTTTTGTTTTTTTATTCTTTTTTCCACCCGGCAGCTCAACATTGGTTCCACTGATGCTTCTCATCCAGTGGGTCTATTGGGCTCTCCAATTCCACCCCCAAACTTACTCTGACCCATAAGCAGAGCCAATGAGGAGACTGAGGTGTCCCGGAGCAGCATCATACTACTGCAGGGGGGTATTTTAACTTAAGCCCTAACTTCCCTGTTTCCCCTTGTTCATTCCAGTAAATGTACTATCGGCAAGTGTGCAATGAAGATGCACAATGCATCATCCTTCTTCTTCAGCAACTCATACAGAATCCCCTACCTATTACCACCAAGGACATAGCATCCCCTTAGGTGACTCTAGCTCCCACCAGGGATCTAATGCAACTAGCATCCATCAGCATATCCTAGACCTAAGGATAGGCACACCCTCCTTCCCTTGCTGCATTTAGATACCTGAGACACTGATCAAAGATAGTCTTGCCTGGGCTGTAGATAGGGCTTTATGCACCAGTCTGCTCAACTTACATATACAACATTAAGATTTCACTGATGGAGTCTTCTGAAATGAAAATAAAAACAGAAACTTCCAATGGCATGAACTGACATTCTGTATTAAAAGAGGACTGAAAAAAAGTGATACCAAATGTCTGTTGTACCTCATAAGTAAGTGCATGACAAACAGATTACAGCTACTGGGTGTACTTTCATTTCTGTTTAACCACAGACAAGCAGGAGCATCACCTCTCAGATATTTTTCCTTATCAATCAATATCTTTCGTGAGGAGAAGTGCACACACCCTTTCTCAATTTAACATGAAGTAATTAGTAAATCCACAAACAACACATCACATACAACTGACGGCAAAATCCACACATAATCCCTGCCTACAAGCCAGCACTGTAACAACTTTATTGCAATGTACATACTAATTATTAAGTATATCCAACCCTCTCCAGATTAGCAAACTTGCACCACAGAGATTTCTATCAATGAAACAAACTGTACATTACTGGTCATGTGCATAAACAAAATTGCTTCTTAACTGTTGAAATTTATCATATCTCATCTATAAAAAATAAAAAAAAGTTTGTGGTTTTCATAATTTCCTGTAACAAGCTAACTTTTGATTTTGCATTTTTCTGTCACAGTTGCATCACAGCTGTTGGTTCTCCAGTTCGGCTCCTTGAAGGGTTACCTGTAGAGACTGTATATGCTCCCTGTACCCACATGAGTTTTCACTGCAGACTCCCGATTTCTTTCCATATCCCAAAAATACACTGATAGTTGTACTGGTAAGTCATCTATATTCTCCACAGATGGGTGCAAGGTATGCATTAGTGTGTGTAAGCATCCCATAAGAGACTGACACCCCATACAGAATGAGTTCTCTGCTTTATATCAGATTCTTGCTGGGATAGGCATGGTCTCCTCTACAACTTTGAACATGATGAAGTAGGTATAGGAAAATGAATTACTGGATGAATGTATATCACAATGTTGTTCACCATCTGGAGTTTTAGTTTCAGTAACAAATCAAGGTTCCTATTAAGTCTTTGAATACTTGATTACAGTGGAAAAAAACAGCAGTTCTCCAACCTGCATCAGGGATTTAAAACAAATGAAATGAAAATACATAAGAAATGGAATGAGCAGAATTTTTTAAATGAAATATAACCTGCTCAAAAGCAACCTTTGAAAGCGGTAAGGTTTGCATTTATGAGTTTATTTCAGGTTAAAATGTCAGCAATCAGCTATGCTGTATGCCTCAGGTTTTGGGATAGCACACTTCAGCACAGTTATTACCAACACAAAAGGACTTCTATTAGCAAGCATTTTCTGAAGAATATGAAGCCTGAAACTCAAATGTTTGTCCTTTTTTTAGTGATTTCAATTCTCAATGATTTGACAGAAAACCACAGATTTTATAAGGAATAGACCAAAATATGAAGCAAAAATCTGGACATTCTGCGAAAAGCTGGACAGTTGAGAGGTATGTACCAGGAAGTAAATGTTGGACTTGACCAGAGAAAAGCAAACCTGAACAAACACTGATTAGAACATTAAACTGAGAATAATTAAGCTATGACCTGGCCAATATGTTACTAGACAATTCTCAATGCACTTTCTGTCTAGGAGGCTGAAAGCACTGCCATTACTGTAAAATTTGCATCTATTTAGGACACAAATAGAAAGTGTAATAAGCGGTTACTAAGATTCCATATTAAAGGGGAATTCTGCTACCTGTTTTATGTTCAGCTTGGTGCTGTCCTAGCTTCATCACTGATGTAACAATAATGAACCAGTTCAGAAGTGATCCAAAAAGAAATAAAAATAGATGATACTGTTCATTGTTGACTGGAAAAATATGATTTTTTTTAACAGCATGGTCCCATAGCATACCTACACTCAGTCAACCAAGCAAACTTAATTAAGAGGCTTTTCCTTGTTTTTGCCTTATAGTGGTTTGTCAAAACTGAACTGATATGTATGAAATGAGACAAACTCATGGGTGCAGGAACCTGCTGAAGGCTCTGGGGGTGGGAGGAGGGCAAAAAGTGCACATGGTAATTTTAAAAAAGGCAATTTTTAAGACTATTTACTACCATGACAGAAGTCAGACAATGTTAATCTAGTTTACTATTCTGAACTATCCACTGATAGGATTTACAAGAATGGATAATGGAGGAATTAACTGGCAGCAGGAGTGAAATAATTTGACTTCTCTGTGTTATTTGGTTGCTGCATTACTTGACTTGCACAGAGAAAACAACTGCAATTGCTTTGTAATTAGTAACTCAGTGGATCTCGTTTTTGACTACAGTCCCAACAGCACTCCATACACTTTATATTTTGCAATTAGAAATATGCAAGCCCTAGTACTTCTCAAGTGTGGATATTTCCAGCTTCACGATAAAGAGTACATTGGGCTCACAGGATTATGGTCAGAAATGGACAAACCTCAAAGCCTTGTCTTCTGGTTTGCTTGGTATGTAGAAACAAAAGCTGGACATAATGGCATAATGAATGTTAAATTCACCATATGCTATCACTAATTATACAATTCCTCCCTTTTAATATTCTAAAACGTGCACGCTGATTGGCCAGCCCAACCAGCGTGCCCATTGTAAATCCCACAATATACCATAAAAAAAAAAGAGAGAGAGAAAACGGAGACTTTCTTTTCTCCATTGCTTCCGTTTCAAAGTCTTGATGTACTGGGTATGCGTGGGAATGCATGTCCCATACACATGCGCAGTACATCAAAATGCAGACTCAGTATACTACAACCAGCGGAAGAACAGCAATCCGCCATTATACAAAGACATTATTTAAGAAAAGTAAGTATTTTGTTTCTTAAATAATGTCATTGTATAATAGCAATAACCGACTCCGTGGTTGTGGTATATTGAAGGTTTACCCACGGTTGCCTTTATTTAATCACTCGGGCTTCGCCCTCGTGATTAAACCACACCAACCGTGGGTAAATCTTCAATACATCACACCACGTCATTGGCTATTGCTTAATTAATTCCCCATTAGGAGTTTTTCAGTCCAGTGATTTCTATCTCCACTGAAAGAAGCAATACTGAAATAAAATGCAAAGTTGCACACAAATGTAGAAACAAAGAAGTCAACCACCATCTACTGAAGTAATTAGTGTCTCAGCACAACTCCATAACTACTGACAGGATTTGACCACAGCATACAATCTAAAAATTTAAATATGACTATAACATCTGCATATCACTAGCCAGAAGAACTTCAAGGCAGTATTAAATTCAGCACACCAAGTCAGACTGTACAGACGGCATTATGGACAACATATTACATCACCTCAGAGAGTTTGTCAACACTTATAATAACTAACAGCATTTGCAGCACAAAATGTAAGCAGTGATTAGCCCAATGGACATTTAGAGCAAACATTCTAAGTTGTATGTATTTATTTATTTATTTCCAGTTTGATGACTGGGGAGGTCCACTGGGCTCAGGGAGCCCATTTTCAGTGGAGGCCCATGGAGATAAGCTCCACTTTACATAGTTTAGATACAAAATGTTTGCTTTACATATATTAGTTATAGGTACAATTGTGGAAAAGAAAAAGCCTTTACAATTTAACTTCATGCAAGAGAACAGGCATAAGATTGTGGATACACAACACACATTAGTTATTTACACTATTTACATTTGTGATAATTGCCTCACAGTAAGACGTTGTCCTGTTCGATTCTCAGCTAATGAGTCTTCTGTGTGGAGACATGCATGAATGGGCGTACCTTCGTTGAAGGTTGTACGTCAGGGCCGGCAACTCGGCACGTAAAAATCTACTGTCAATCATTAGCAGACCGGAGTTCCGCTGTGGCGACCCCTAACTGGGAAAAGCCGAAAGACACAACAACAACAACATTTGTGATAGGCTAGCTTGAAGACAGCAGCAGTCAGGTTTTAAGATGGTAGAAGTGTTTATTAGGTAAGACGGGGAGGGTGCAGTTGCATTTCCTGTTAGAGTAAAGATAGGAATGTAGCTGAGTTTTAAAGGTTTCAAAGTTTTTGCAAGTTCTTAGAAAAGAAGGAATAGAATTCCATTTTTAGCTAAGGAGAATGTTAGCAGAAGCTACCCAGCAGGGCGGATGGGTTTCTGGACAGAGATTACATTTTGGTGAGCAGATCTGAGTTCTCTGATGGGTATAAAGTTGAAGGATGTTGGTTAGTGCAGGGCACTTAGAAGGATGAAATATTTGTCTGTGGGCTGTGGAGATTTGAAGACAGTCCAGGTGGTTGCAGAGTTCAAGCCAGTTTAACAAATGTAGGGAGATACAATGGTGGCAGGAGAATTTGACTTTGGTTGCAAATTTGGAAATTTTATTGCAACAGATTTCCAGTTTGGAGGAAAGAGAGGCAAATACATTTGTTAGAAGAGGAGCCCCGTACAGTAGTGAGGGGAGTAGATAGGTATTGGCTAGAGTTAGTCTGGTGGAAGGTGTGAGGAAGTGGATGTTTTTGTATAGCAAGCCAAGTTTTATATGGGTTTTCTTGATGTTTTGCTGGATGTGAGTATCAGATTTTAGGTGTTCATTGATGGTAACTCCTAGAAGTTTGGCAAAGGGAAAAACCTCTATGGTGGAGTTGTTTTGGCTAATCATTTGGAATGAGTTTTTATCAATAGGGGATGCTTTAGAGGGGGAGAATAGAAGTATTTTGGATTTGTTGGCATTTAAAGAGAGATGGTTTTGGCTGTTTATGTATATGTAGATATATATATATATATATATATATATATATATATATATATATGTGTGTGTATCAGCCATTTTCACTGCAAAATGACACCTTACCTAAATATCTTTCAGTGGATGTGCTACTGATTCTGCATCTGTCTTTCTCATGCCATACAGCCTACCCAAATGCATATAGTTAAACTGCGGTACTGACGCACATCACAGGAGACATCTGAGGTATACTTATTTATTTGTTAACCAGGTAAGGTGACTGGTCAAACAAAAATTTTCAACTGTGACCTAAGCTCATAAGGAGGAACAGAATGCTACACAAAGAAAACATCAAAATAAATTAAAGTACAAAGGACATAAAAGAAAATACAAAACACGTAAACTGCATGAAAATGTAGGCTGCAAACAGCGCATTTTGTACTCTGTGAATTCAATTAATGTATCAAGGACAACAAGGCATACTGAAAGGAGACCAACTATTATATACTGACTATTTACAGACAGTCAAACATTGTACTCAACTGATGTTAAAGACTATTTGAAGCACGTCAAAGACTGTATCTAGGAGAATGTATTTACACATTTGAAGAACAGAACCTTAAAGGTTTTCAATAACTAAGTACTATATAAGATGATATATAGATACTATATAAGATGATATATATATATGATACTGCTCAGACAAGCTCCAGATTCTGCTCAGACAAGCTTCACGTGGGTTTACAGAGTGGTCCTAGCAGCAAGGAACTCGAAAAAGCGACTACCTTCCGGATTTAAGTATCTTTGCTTTTTTTTCACTGAAAAATAGCTTCTGCTGCTTACTTTGAACTAGCCTGAACTGTTTTTTTATTGATTACTGCATTTATTTTAAAATCTGCACTTAAAGTTACATTTAGTCGAATTTAGTCGAAAGTTTGCTTGTTTGTTTGTTCAATTGGACTGTGGAGGCTGCCCACTAAAGTGTGCTAGCCTGTGTAACTAATTTATCACTGTCTCTGCATTTTCTGTGTATTTCTGCAAAAAAAAAAAAAAAAAAAACTAAAAAATAATCCTTGTTTTCCCGCCATTCTCGACTAGTTTAGACCAGTATACAGGCATTGCTGCATTCTGGGCTGTGGTGTAGTTCCGGTGTTGTCCATTACCTTACTTGGATAGAAGGAAGTTTCTTTGCTCACCAGTGGGAGTGGGGAGCCTTGAGCAGCCTACCTGTCCTTGGGGGAAGTGACCTCAGCACAAGAAGTTGTTAGTAATTGGTTGTTTGGGACCATTCCTAGCTCTTTTGTAGTTCACTGCTTAAAATCCGCGTTTGCACGGCTTTGCGCGGTCGTGCACATAGCGCACCGCCGGTTAAACTTTTTCTGGCTCCGCCAAGTCTGCTCTTCAATTTTTCCTTAGAACTGTTCTACTTGCAATCTAAACAGCCTATACTCTATCTGAAAAGCTCAGCACTTGCTCCTAAAGCATTTTTTATACAGGTAAAGCACTCTTAAACAAAAGAAAGTACTTCATTCACCTAAATTCCCTTGAGTACCCATTTCCCTATAGGTCCTTTCTGACTCAGTTACACAGCAATCTTTTTCACTATTTCTAGCATGTCGAAGGGTCAGTTGCTGGTGTTCTCTCCTGTTCAGCTGGTGAATCTGGGAATCTTGAGGCAATGATACAATTGCCTCATGTACACAGACAACCCTCTCCTCCTCCCAACAAATACAAATATATGCGAGAGATGCAACTATACAGCCAAACTGGAGGCTGAGCTCTCTCAATTCAGTACTGGCAAGACCAGTCAGGAGGAGAAGGTAACCACGCACACCACAAACCCAGTCTCACATAGAACTATCACAACAGCAAACCAAACACAAACACACAAAAACATACTCGGAGGCACTGATTAAAAATCTACCAAAACAACAGAGGCCTCCAAAGCAGACACCCAAGCAACCACCACCTCAAGACATAGCACATGCAACACATAGTTCACAAAGTCAGTGTGCTAAACAGTCACAGCCCTTAAGGCCAAACAACATGCCAGACACACTTGTAATAGGCGACTCCACAGTCAGACACACTGACGTCCCGCTCACCAGACTGAACAAGGAAAAGGTCACAGTAAGCTGCCTGTCAGCAGTTAGAATCTGCCACATAACACAAGCACTCAGGTCACTCCACAGCAAGTACAAATATGACTCAGTCATTGTACATGCCGGTGTGAACGACCTGAGACGTACCTCCCTGGACTACATGAAAAGAGACATAGAGGAGCTCTCTGATTATGTAGCCCAGGCCGGTATGACCCTGACCCTGAGCAGCATCTTACCCTCACCAAGAATGATGCCACAGTACAAAGACAAAATGATCAGTTTTAACAATTGGCTTAATTACTGGTGTCATTCTAAGGGGATCCAGTGTCTGTCTGCTTGGGATGACATGCTTGACAAGCCACGCTGCTTAAGGGATGGCTTGCACCTGTCACCCTGGGCTTCCGGATATTGGCCAAGGCTCTTGCCACCCCATAGTGACTTTTTAGGCAAGGCTCAAATGACAAACCTACCTCCCTAGAAAACACAAGTGGAAAAAACTAAGGGTAATGCTGCTCAATGCCAGAAGTCTAAACCTCAAGATGCACACCCTCGAAGCCCTCCTCAGTATGGAGAACATCGATGTCTGTGCAGTGACTGAAACCTGGTTCAAGGCTCCTGAGAGCACCCCAGCGCTATCAGGTTTTACCTCATATCATGCTTTCCGCCCCAAAACTTGGACCGAACCACAAAAGGAGGGAGTATCCATTTTCATCAAAGATACCCACACCTCCAGGTTAGTGGCAACGCACGAAGCATCGGAGACTATCCAGGTGCAACTAACCATAGGCAAAACTGCCTTACAGTTTGTAGCATGCTACAGACCACCCTCTTAAACTCAGGAACCCCACACAGCCTTCCTGAAGACACTGGAGAGTATGAATGTCTCTCCAAATACCATCATTTTGGGAGACTTCAACTACCCAAACATAGACTGGGAACATTACTCAAGCCCCAACACCCTAGCCCAAAGGTTCCTAGAATTCATAAACTCAAATGCAATGGAACAACTAGTCACCATTCCCACAAGAGGAGACAATATACTAGACCTGATCATCACAAACATGGGGACAAAATGCTCCACACCGGAAGTACATCCCTCTTTGGTAAGATCAGACCATAAATTAATCTCACTGGAAATCCACATCCCGGCCCCACCCCCTGCACAAAAGACCACAGTGAAGAACTTCTCAAAAGCAAACTTCACACTTCTTAAGTCTGAAGTGGTATCTTTCAAGGCCCTTGGGCCAGTGGAAACCACAACCCACACTGCTGAATCTTTTGCAAATGCTTTCTATGGGCACCTTCAAGAATGCATGGATCATGCAATCCCAAATAAAACCAAGACCCATTCCCCCAAAGGCAGGTGCCCGGTCTGGGGGACCCCAGCCATAAACAAACTTTACAACAGGAGGAGGAAGCTACTACATGACAGAGCAAAATCCCTAAAAGGGAAGGCATCTCTGATCAGTACTAGCAAAAAACTACGATCACTCATAAAATCATCCAAGGCCAACTTTGAGAGAAAAATCGCAAAAGACACAAAAGACAATCACAAGGCCTTCTTTAGCTATGTTAGAAACCTGGGTGGAAACTCCCAGATATGCTCAGAGTTAGTCCAAAATGACACAAAATACACTGAACCCACTGACATTGCCAACATTCTGGCAGACAGGTTCAGTGCAAATTTCTCCTCCCCCTCCCCCCCAAAAGGAGAAATAACTATCCCAGCAGAGTATAGCCTCCCTAACATCTCGGATGCCCAGGTGAAAGCCGCCCTCTCTAAAGCTAAAAACACAGCATCAATGGGACCGGATGGTGTCCCAGGCTGTGTGCTACATGAACTCCAAGAGGAACTAAACCCACACATAAGGCTGCTGTTTAATCTTAGCCTTACTACAGGATACGTACCCAAAGAGTGGCGTACGGCAACAGTGGTCCCACTTCACAAAGGCGGTGCTTCTACGGACCCTGGAAATTACCCCCCCATAAGCTTGACGAGCCTGGTCTGCAAAGCTATGGAGAGGATCATTATGGAACTCATAAACAAAGACATTGGGGACCTACAGACATTGGATCCTACCCAATTTGGCTTTGTCAAGGGCAGATCCTGCCTTTTGAGCTTGGTCGACTTTTTTGAAACAGTCACTAAGGCCATTGATGAGGGCAAGGCAGTTCACACAGCCTACCTTGACCTTGCAAAAGCCTTTGACACAATACCCCACTCGGGCATCATAGACAAACTCACCAGCTTAAATGTAAACCCATATGTCACAAGATGGGTTGCAAACTGGCTCAAGGACAGAACCCACAGGGTCAGAGTTGCTGGAGCTATGTCAGACTCTAAGCCAGTCACAAGCAATGTCCGACAGGGCTCAGTCCTGGGACCCCTCTTGTTCAGCATTTATTTTTCCGTGGTACAGGCAAACATAGGAGGATTGTGGCTGACAAAGTTCGCAGATGACTGCAAACTGGGCGCCATAATTGATACTCCAGCGGACACAAACATCCTTCAGAGAGGCCTCATAGAAATGGATAATTGGTGCCAGAGCCATGGCCTTAAGCTGAATGCCAAGAAATGTATAGTCATACCCTTTGGGAAAAACAAGGTACCGACAAATTACCACATAGGCGGTAATCCACTAAGTACGGAAGAGGTAATCAGGGACCTAGGGACCCAGATTGACAATAACCTCTCATTTGACACTCACATTGCCAAAGTGGTTAGGAAGACCTTCTATATTGCCCACCTTATCATGAAGTGTTTCACATCTAGATCAA
Organism: Protopterus annectens; assembly: GCF_019279795.1. Classification (NCBI taxonomy): domain Eukaryota; kingdom Metazoa; phylum Chordata; order Ceratodontiformes; family Protopteridae; genus Protopterus; species Protopterus annectens. The sequence continues at coordinate 326,679,707 of NC_056746.1, forward strand.
GAGAGGTCATTGTGCCCCTGTACTCTTCTCTTATCAGGCCAATGATTGAGTACAATGCCCCATTTGGGATGTATCTCAACCGACACCTGCAGCAGTTGGAAAGACCCCAAAAGTTCCTCACCAAGAGGATAAAGGATCTTAAACGTATGTCATATGCTGCCTGACTGAAAGAACTCCAGCTCTATTCAGTCGCATACCGCCTACTCAGAGGTGATCTGTGCCTGATGTACAAGGCCATGTCCAATCCTGAATTAATGGACATGCTCCACCTCAGAAAATCCAAATCCATCAGAGCCACGAGAACAAGTGACTTAAACCTCAACACAGAAATAAATAGAACGTACTGGAGGGACAGATTCATAACCCAGAGGCTTCCTACACTCTGGAACAGAATCCCAGTCCATGTTATGCAAAGCCCCTTACTGACTCTATTCAAGAGAAATCTCGACGAGTGGATGGGAGATCGTAAGTTTACCCCGGGGGTCATCTCTGTGTCACTACTAGACAGAGGCATAGTAAACTAAACCCTAAAAGGGCGTAGTATTCTCATCCTAAGGGGTGGTGTAAGCCACATACACTCTGGCGAGGCTTATAAATGCCCTAGGGCAGATAGCCTAGTACGAACCTATAAGCAATAAGTAGACCTACAATACTGTTGACAGGATCAAACACATCACAAAATCACAACAGGTCTATATTTTAATTTATATGGCTCACTGTACAATATACTCATTCAGTGATGTTGCCAAGGAAGTTATAATATACATGTTGCAGAAATGAGCTAAAACAGATTACTTTACAATTTCCAAAAAAAGTGGATAATTTCTCTGTACCGACCCCTTCAGAATTTCTGTACAGTTCAACTTGCCTGTCCTTTCTTTGTGGATGTGCAGAAGAATTAGGTGATTGTACCTCATCTCTATCATAGTAGATCTTAAATATGATTTTATTCTGCATTGGGTAGAAAATGTCCTTTCCATGGTTACTGTACTCATTGGAACACAGATTTAAATGTGCATACTTTACTGCTTCAATGTACAGCATTTGCTGTTGGCAGTCCTTGTCCACCAAAACAACAGCTATAGTTTCAATTGTCATCTCTGAGAACACCTGCTTTATAAGTTCTGGCAGCAGCTGCAGCTATCCAGAAAGACTGTCAGTGTTGATGTCTTTACCTCTATATATGCTCTCAACTTGAGTTGGAATTGCAAATGAAGTGCAATTATCTGCTTGAAGCAGCATATTCTACATGGAAGACAGCAAGGCGTGTGCTTCCTGATCAAAACAGTTGAGTTCAGAAAGGCAAACATCAATGGACTCAAAGTACCTTTGACGGTATTAGTTTTTAGCGGAATCATTATGGTGATGAGGTGTAGTACCATCCTGCAACCTTGCTGGGACTCTGTGCTTTCTAGGAAGATTTGCTCTATAACAATCTATACTTGCTGAGCTCTGTTCTTGATGGTATCATACATTTGATCAAAGTTATCACATTGCCTTTGCGAGTTGAACTTGAGGCTGTTTATAGCAGTCATTGTAGTTTGTGCCGCCAGTGTTTTTGTTTGTAACATATTTGCAAAATTGTTCTAATATACTGCATATGTTATAGGAAACAATAAGTTCAAAGTATGCTATAAACTTCATCATCATCATCGTTAACAAACATGTGGCTTTACTTCATATATCAGAAGTCTTCTCATACTGAAGGGCTTGTAAAACGTCATACAGTCTGTTACAGCTGGCTAAAAAACCCTTAATGCTCTTTTCTCTCTAGCTGTCCATTTTGTTGGGCAAAGTAAATGTAGTCCTATCATACTATATGGGTCATCATTTCCCGATGCTATGCTTTCAAAATGAGCTATTCCACAAGGTGATATACGAATGAGTACAGTAGCATCTTGAACAAAAGAGAGGGCTTCCTCAATAGCAATGCTACTTTTTGCACAGTCTTGTAACACCAAGTCTAAACAATCACTGAAACAGTGGACATTTAGAGCAAGTGGACTGTCTTTTCCAATTCTGGTAGCAGTTCCAGAAATGCAACCACTCATGCTGGCTGCTCCATCAAATGCCTGTCCTCTTAAGTTTTCCAATGGCAAATTACAACTTAATAAAACATCTTTAAATGACTTTGTGATGGATTCTGCATCTATCTTTTCCATGTTATACATGCCAATAAAATCTTTATGTATAGTGAACTGTGAAAGCGACACCCGCTGCACACATACAGTCATCTGTTCATGCTGACTTATGTCCCAAGATTCATCTGCTGTTATGGAATACAGTTTAGATTTACACCTGATTTCATGTAATAAGTTCCATAGAAGCTGATGAGACATGACCTCCATGATTTCATTCACAGCATCAGAACTCATGTTCTCTCCTGCATCCACTTCGGCAGCTTTGGTATGTCTTCTACCCATGGCGGCATCACCTGTCTCGTTTTCCTGTTTTCCTGTTCTTCTTTTCCATGAATAGCTAGTCCTTGTTACTGAAGTCAACTGCTGATGGAACAGTGTATGGTTCTTTGGTTGTACCTGGGAATGTTGCTGGCTAAGTTGAGTAGCAATGGTCATTCTAGTGGTTTTAAAAGCACTGTACTTCTCAACAGTTTCACGGTGGAATGAGGTCACTTGATGGTTGTAACATTTTTTGACTGCTTTCTTCCAGTCACAGAATCCAGTCGTACAGAATGTAGGCTCACCATGGTGAAGAGATGCAAGTAGTTTTTTTGTCACTGAACCACGGCAGTAACAACAATATACATAGCTTTTGGACAGGCAGTAGGTTAACCAAGAGAAAGATGAAAGCCATTGTAGTCGACAACTTCTGCATTCAATGTTTGATTTACTTCATACAACAATTTGCTTAACACGGGTTTCTTTTACATTTCCTGGTTAGAAAATCTCATCAATATTACTGCAACAAACTGAACTGCATGCTAAAAAACAGGAAAGATTAGGAGTCATACATGTTGGCTCAAATGGAACAGGTGGTGTGTTCTCAAATGCATAAGCATTTAATGTAGGATTGTTTTTAAGAAGCAGATCTCTACTTGCATTTCTTTTGTCACATCCTTTGTTCACGGGTGAAGACATTTCACCTTGTTGATGTTGTTCAGGTATATGGTACTTCTGGAGAGTTCCTGTAGCTAACAGTAGGGGTGGAAGTATCAAAGTCCATGTTTGAAGTGCATCTGGCATGGTCACTATTTTCAGGGTTGATGTGGTAGGCAAAATCCAAATCTAATGTCATCTTCTGAAAATCCTCTGTTGCTTCAGTACTTGAGGCAGGGGTGTTTACATTAATATTTTCAGAAGTGATTCCACACCCAGAATTGGTCTCTGCTGTGATGTTCTGGAAGCTTGCAATGGTAATGGAAGGGCCTGGGGTGTCTCTGATGTTTTCAGAGCTATACTGTTGGGATGAGATGTTAAATCCGCTGTGGTGCAGCGGTAGCATTGTCGCTTCACAGCAAGAGGTTCTCCCGTTCGATTCTCGGCTGGAGAACCTTCTGTGTGGAGTCTGCATGTCCTCCCCATGGTCGAGTGGCATTTGAAAAACATGTTTGAATGGGCGTGCCTTCGTTGAAGGTTGGGCATCAGGCTGGCACCTCGGCACCATAAAAATCGACTGCCTATCATTAGTGGACCGGAGTTCCGCTGTGGCGACCCCTAACCGGGAAAACCCAAAAGAACTGTTGGGATGAGATGCTGTGTGTGCTGTCTTGGAACAAAACCAATAACTTAGCTTTCAAGAGATCTTTGCAGCAATATTTGCTAGTTCTTTTGTGGCCTGCTTCTTCTTCTTCCTGTCAGATATTGGCATCTTTACTTTCAGATGATGGTCAGTCTGCTCCACTGAGAGATAATGAGTCTCACTGAATAGCATTGTCCACAGTCAGGGTCACTATGTATCCATGTCAAAGGCCTTTATTACTTGCATAGTATTTACACTGAAGTATTATCAGAACATGTTTTCTACTACCAGTGATGTCTATTCTATGTCCTCCCAGTATCTTCCAGTACTATATAAACTCATCAGGTATTTATTCATCCTTTATTAATATCAAGCACACCATTCACTTGGTGTATATTTACTTTTTCAGTGTGGGGACATAAGGTTCATGTGTTTACTTCTCTGCATTTCTTATCCATTCAGTTACTTGCTAACAGGTGTGACAGAAAACCTTCTTCTTCAAACACTGATACCTCCAGTTCTATTGCAAGTACAGGCACTTCTGTCATAATAAGCAATGCAAGTGTAACCCTTGTTTCCAGTGTCGCACACAAAAAGGAATCATGCTAGAAATGGTGGCAAGATAATGACTTGATTCACAGAAACAAATACCACAACATATATGAAACATGTCCGGAGAACATGTTAAGTTATAATCAAGTATGTAATTCCAGCTGCTGTTTTTCTACAACAAAGAAACCAGTAACTTCAATTAATAACCCAAGTAGACAAAATTATGCCTGCATCCTAGAATCCTATATCTGAAAAAATTCACACATAGGACATATCTGCAGCTGTTCAAAGAGGCAGAATGCAGGTAAATGCTTTAGATACGTAAGTTCTGACAGTTTCTAAATATCAGGTAAATGTATTGGTTAACAGCTAGCAGAATTATAAATGCTAAGTTGTATTGTGAACACGTTAAGTACTCCACAGTAAGTAAGTAGGTTTGTTGTTAACATTGCCTCTGCTTTACAGGTGTTACTTTAACCACTCTGATATGAACTTGAATGTTGTTGTATGTAGGTACATATGCCCACTGCTGTTTACTCTGTAATGAGTTGTGGACATGGCTAAAATGTGGCAGCTGAGCAGTCCAGCTATGTAGGTAACAAGTAAAGTAAATGTATGTGGCCTTTACTGTCACCCCTACACAAGGTCAAGCATCAACAAAGAGTCATAGATGAACACTCTCTTCAATTGTAAAGAATAGTAAACACACACGCACACTCACTTAGACATATATAAAATGATAACAGTTGAGTTCACATCAACCACAAATGAAAAAGTGACAAAGACACACTAATTACTAACCAAGAGTTTCACAAAATGAATAAGAAAACGCTATGATGATCGATCATGCTAATACCTGCTATATGAAAATTAAACAAGTATATGCAAAAAATTGTAACTCCCAACAATCTGTTTTGTTACGCTGTTACACTACCTGTCTTAATAAACTTGTCATAAAACTCAGCTATCATTGAGTTGACCATTTCATTCTTATAGCTTTCTTAATAATCTTTGTCTTCCAGTTCAACATCTTTTGTCAAGAACTCAGAATTCAGACTAATTACAATTTTTATAAAGATCAAAACATCAACAGCAAAGCTATCTAACATGTCTTCTGTCCTGGAATGAAAATTACGTAGGCCTCGTAATAATAAATATACCACTCATACTAAGAGGTTCAATACCTTCTTGGATAGCATTGATCGATTCTGCCCAAGATCACCTTTTAACAAGGCTCACAGAGATAAAACAAAGAGATGAAACAAAAAATGACAAGCAATATGCATTTCTGTCCCTCAAACCCTAGCTCAGTGTTGCCACAAATACCAGTACTGGTTCAGCCCTGCAGTTATACTCATAGGCTAACAGTGCTCTCTTGCAGATGATTACATTATGCAATCCAAGCCAAGCCTTTTGGCAAGAAAAGAACTGGCAATAAATCACAAATGCATTTCAGAAATACAAATCAATGATTGCAGTTAAAGAATAAAAACAGGAAATGGGGCAGTAACTACTCTAACCCTACAAAAAATACTTCCCATAAGTGAAGTCTGACATCAAATGAAATTAATTTTTTCTGCAAATCTGTCAAATTATAAAACAACAAAATGATATTACATCAGAATTAAAAAAGGAAGGTCTTTTCTCATTTTCCAGCACAAGCATAGTCTCATCCCACATTTGATACCCAACAGATTGGAGTAGAAAGGATGCTCACAAATCCATTACCAATTTAAGAAATGTAACATGATCTCACCAGCAAACAGAGAATATACACCTGCCCTGGGTATAGGCTTCCAACATCCACACCGAAGCCAGGTGTACACAGTGGTCATTTACTGAAATAAGACTTCAGCTTAACATACCAAGCTCCTTTCCTGTGAACCTCATTGTCTTCCAGTTCATAACTCACAGCCCATGTTCAACCCAAAAATGACCAAACTATTACTTTTCCCCCCAAATCCCTCTTTCATGAAAAACCATTTTAAAGACCTCTCTCTTGATAATATAACCACTGAAGTCACTTATTATAGCAAATTATTAGGGGTGATAGTGGATGATAAGCTTCCATTCCACCTACATATATAAAATTGCACAAGGTAGACTCAGCAAAAACTAGGGATGCTTTACAGAACCTCAAACCTTCTCACAGATGCAACTAAAACTACACTTGCAACTACTTATCACTTCTCTACACTTTTTTATGGTGCTCCCATCCTTACTAATCTCCAGGCTTCACAAAAATGTAAAATGTGAACAATGCTATTCCAAAGTTGTTAAATATGCAGCAAATTCTACTTTCAGAACCCACCACTGTACAGCACTAAAAGCCTAAATTGTTTAGAAGTGCCTCATCAATTGACATATACACAGCTTCTTGCCACCTATAAAATTATCCAGAATCCATCTGCCTGTCCACCACTACAAACCATTCTATACAACTATGTTCCCAGTTGGTTATTGTGATCCAGTGACCAGAAACTCATGTCCATCTATAAACTTATCAGATCTGCTGGGCACTGTCTGTACTCATAGAAGGTTGCTAAGCCCTGGAACTCCTTACCTGTACCCATCAGTTTAATACCCTCCCTCCCATCTTTAAAAACCACTCTGAAAGACTTCCTAGGTTAAGTCTGTCTTGTTCTTGCTGAAAACCAGAATAAACTATATCCCTAAATGTGAACAAGTACCTTTTCATTCCTTATACCCCCATACTCTCCCTTCTTCACTTACTTCCTTATTGCTATCAAATTCTCTTCCCTGGCTTTCTCTCTAAATATACCATAAGCCTGGTTTTCCCTCACTTCATATTGCAATTCCTATTTCTATTATACTAGCTTACCTTTAATTTCTCTACAAACTCCCCCAGATTCAGCAAGCCCTGCACGATGTGCAGGACTAGAGCAGGAGCTCCAGCAGGCAATATGTCTGCCGTGCGATCCAGGAATAAGCTGTAGGGACGTGCACGAGTGCTCCTGCACTATTCCTGCATGGACTCAGCCCCTGTATGCAAATTACCCCATTTGCAGGTGAGATCCATGCAAATGAGGTGAATTTGTGATCCAGGAAGCTGGAAGCCAGCCGTGCAGGACTAGTGTAATCTGCAGAAATGTACTCGGCCAGTAACTGAGTACATTTCTGCAAACTACAAAACGGAGCCATGACAGCTCTAAATAAAGGGTGGATATTATGTAGAAAGCATGCCAATGGCCAGATATAAGGCCACTGGCATGGAAAACAGTTGCAAAAATAAAAAAATCAACTTCTATTTTTTTTAGCCGATCTTGGCTGTTTAAGCATAGGGCTTGGGTGAAAAATAAAAAAAGAAACCTAAAATAAGCTTAAGCAGTCTAACCAAAATCACTGTTTTGACATTATACTCAAGGGCAGGCAGAAGACAACATGGCCACTGAATAGTGGTTGCTAAGGGGGGAGGCTCAGTGTCGGACCTGTAACTATGTATCAGCAGGCAATCCTATGCAAATGAAGGGAATGATACTGAATGCCAGATCTCCCCTGCATGCTAGTCAGCACCCAACAGTGTAAGAGCAGGAATAGCTTGTTGCAAGCCTAGGAGTTAGCTGACATCATAGGGGGTGTGTCAGGCATACTGTAAGTGGATTGGAGCCCTGTGGCAAGGGTTTGCCCTTAGCTTAGCAGAGCTAAGCAAGGGGGTGTGGCTGAGGCTGCCAAGCACTCTTTACATTGCCTAAGCGGGTGTTGTGCGCACTGCACACTGGGCTTTAAAGAAAAAAAAAAAAAGTAAACCAGGAAATAGTAGCTCTGTGCACATTTGAGCACTGTGTTTGTGCGGCGCTCCTCTTGGCTTAAACAGGAAGGCAATGAGAAGAGAAAACACTAGTAGGAAGGTAATCAAGGAGAACTAGCATAGCTGGCAGGTGAAATGTATCAGAATCAGGCAATTACACAGGTAGCAGCCTAGCCCAGCCCAGAACACTACTATAAACTATGCAAACACCTTCTCCTCTGGTTTTCCCACATACTCTACACCACCAGTGTATACAAGTACGGGGGTATTTTATCAAACAAAACCAACAAAATGATTGGGGCTGCAATAGCTATCATACAACAACATGTGGAAGGGGCTGAGGGTGGTGAGGATGAGAATGCTGTTGACCAACCCACAGTGACGAGACAGAGAAGAGTGTACAGACCCAGGGTAACCTACCAGGGGTTACATGAGCTGGAGATAGTGGTGTGCTATTGGGTGGACAGGGACCTCCTACAGCAAATTGTTGAGCTATGCCGGCCACGCCTCACACACACAACTAACAGAGGGGAACCCATCTCAGTGGATACCAAGGTATGTGTAGGCCTAAGAATACTAGCTACAGGTACCTTCAAAGGCCAACTGGGGATATCATGGGGATCTCACAGGCATCAGCATCCAGGGTACTCCACCAGTTCCTGGATGCCATGTCAGCACATGCCAGTGAGCACGTATATCTCCCCAACACCCGTCAGGCATTGGCCAGCAATATGCATCTCTTCCACCAAACAGCAGAATACCCCGAGGTAGTGGGTGCTATAGACTGCACGCACATATGCATCAAAGCACCACATGATGAGCGGAGTAGTGTCTACATCAACCGCAAGGTCTTCCCCTCCATCAACTGCTGGGTCGTGTGTGATGGTCAGGGCATTATAATGAATGTGTGTGCTGCCTGCCCAGGAAGCTATCACAATTCCCACATTTGGCATCTGACGCTGCTGCATCAGAGATTCGCCAATGGGGACATCCCTTACAGTCACCTAGTGGGAGATGCCAGTTACGCACTGGAGCCATGGCTGATGACACCCATCAGAAATACACGCACTCGAACAAGAACTCCATAATGAGGCACACGCTCAGACCAGAATTACAATAGAGCATGTGTTTGGGATGCTCAAGTCATGGTTCCAGTGCCTGGACACATCCAGTGGAGCCATGCAGTACTCACCAGCTACATGTACTCAAATTGTCATCGTATGTGCCATGCTACACAATATGATCCTTCAGAAACAGCTGCAGCAGGAACAGCATGGGGCAGGGCCATACAACCCCCCACCATTGCCAAGGCCTGCATAGGCACAGATTGACTTTGAGGAGGAACAACCTGAGCCTGCCCCAGTAGGCAGAAAGAGGCATGCCCAGTATGCTCTGGACTTGGCAAAGAGGCAACGCATACCACATACACTGACACAGGAGGGATGCAGGGAATGACATCTCTCTCTGACTCGCACATACAGTAAAAGGAATGTCAAACATGACACTACCTGTGCTCAACCATGTGCAGGAAGTGTACTATGTGCATCCGACATAGGCAGCCCTCCAGCACCATCATCAATACCGGCACACCCACAAGGTAAGTTACTCTCCTTATCAATTGCTGAATGGAGTAGTATCTATGAGATAGATGGAGTATGTATCTATGGTATGGATGTGAACATGCAAGGGAATCGGGTGGCTGAATGGGATGCCAGCAGATAGTAGACACCTATAGTGGCAGCATGAGATATGTAACAAATACTGGTGTCAACATAATAGCCAGTACTACACATGGTGACAAAACCCACTGCAGGAAATGTGCTGGGACACATGTGTGTCCATATGACACACACATGCCAGTCAGGGATGTTCCCATACACAACAACAGTCTCAGCCAGCAGGGCAGGTGTAGACAATCACAAACAAAGGCTGTGCTAAGGCCTCTGAATGATGCCTATGGGTAACCTCCCCCCCAGGCCTACACAGACAGACTACATCAGGCCAGGCTGTAGGACATTAGTTCTGAAGGGTAGGAACTCAGAAACTAATATGTAGGTCAATCAAACCTAAGACCTGTAGTACACTGACATGCCTCTAGTCAGCATGATAGGTTAGAAAACAGAATGAAATGGAGTACCTGACATACCAGTACAGTCATAGCAAATGTGTACAAGTGTCAGATGTGCCCCCCCAATCCTGTGTAGCAATGTAGAATGCCCCCCAGATCCTATATTGACATGTAGTAACAGTCAGGTGTGCCCCCCCCAATCCTATGTAGACATGTAGTAACAGGTGTGCCCCCCCCAATCCTATGTAGACATGTAGTAACAGGTGTGCCCCCCAATCCTATGTAGACATGTAGTAACAGGTGTGCCCCCCCAAATCTTATGTAGACATGTAGTAACAGTCAGGTGTGCCCCCAATCCTATGTAGAAAAGTAGAAATGGTCTGGTGTGTACCCCCAATCTAATGTACACACGTTGTAACAGTCAGGTGTGCCCCACATATCCTATGTAGAAATGTAGTAACAGTCAGGTGTGCCCCCCCCCCAATCCGAAGTAGACATGTAGTAACATGTATGTGTAGGTATAATACCAGTGGAGCACAGATGCCCAAAGGTAGCCAAGGTAGCAGGATAGATTGTAGCTTTTGAACAATATGCAGGTATGTGTGTTTCATATGATGTGGGAGTGGTCAGTATGTATGCATGTTGAGGTTTGACATGGTGGCCATTGCTCACTACTGCCGATGACGGGGCCAAGTCCTCACAAATGCAGTGCCAAAGGCAATTCCCCCCCAGTATAACCCATACTAGCAGTAAGCCATTGTAAATGTTTGGTGGTAATATATGTTACCGTCTGAAAGATGGACATGGCATGGCTGTTGGGCTAGATATACAAGCAGTACACAGGAAAAAGTACCCCAGATTTACAGTATATAATGTGTAACCATGAAATGGACACACCCTTGGAATTGTACATACAGGTATGCATCACATTATCTGGGCCATAGTAGGGAATACCTGTGTCGTCTGGTCGAACACTTGCAGATCACAAAGGTGATAGGACTGATGTATTAGGAAACACCTGATGTACATGCACAAGCCAGCATAACTGGAATGCCCCATGTATATCTGTGAGTCAGAAGATGCAAGTAGTGTCCATGGCACACATACACCCAGCTCACCCAAACATCACCCACAGGTACCCCTCTGGTCGTATCCCTGTTGTTGGGAATGGGTAAAATATGACCCCCAGCTGTGCATGGCAATAGTGAAAGGACACAGCATGCAGTGCAGGTGTCCCATGCAGGTGTGTCCCTAGCTGTATGTAGCACCCTGCCAGCATCCACACCACCTAATCAATACTGATAGAAATTATTGGCATGAACACCTAGCACACCTACCCTGTCACCTCAGGGGAATATACTGTATGGTGGTCTGAGACTGTAGCACCAACAGAATGCAACAGCCTGCTACAGCTGGGCTGCATCACCATCAAATGGCTTACAGGCCTCTGCCAAAGGCCTGTGTCTCACACGTACTGCCAATGCATGTTATGTCATGGACACCCAAATAACAACATAACACACTCCACATAAGCCATATGCAAGGCCTTGTGGACAATCCACAATGACATGTCCACCATGTCCGACTGTATGAACTGTGGACCAATACCAAAACACAGCTGTGATGAGGTAATAACCTTAACCTTAGGAAAAGAGAATGTGTGATGTATGTATAAGAGGGGAAGAGGGATAAGGGAGGTGGGAGCATGGGCAGCATGGAATGTGCAAGGTCCGACACAGCCGTGTGCACATACTATTCCTGACTGCAAACACATACATGGGTGGCTACAAACCTGCCTGTACACCACAACAGGGGTAATGTCATGACTTATGACCCCTGCATCTGGGTAACCTGTGTGAATCTGTACAGCTGTGAGGTATTGCCACAGCAAGATAAGGCCATACTGTCATGTTGATGGATGTACACGTATGGGATCCTCTGCCAGCACTGTACCAAGGTGCTGAACTGGATACACAGACCCAACAGCAAGTGTCTTCAGCTCCCTCTCCAGAATGCCATAACTCTCCATGAATATGTAGCCCATAATACTGGACACAGCTGAATTAACCCTTGTTTCCCAGGACATCACTGTGAGCAAGAATGTCCACCTGACAGTACTTGAGTATATAAAACATCACAGTGTATAACAATACACGTCTGAATACCTATGCTAACACTAGTACCATGTAGCAGAAGCAGCACAGACACAATCACCTACAGTACACACTATCCCTTGCACAGTTTGACCCATATTGCCAACTGATCTACAGATATCCTGCAGAAACAGTTTGCTACCTGTAGGTGTAGAACACAAAGGTCTGCACTGGACTACAAACTACCTGGAATGGATCCACACATTCAAAACAGAAGGGCATAGTGGGCATGCTTACACACAAACAAATGAAGCCAATGTCTGCAAACAACAGTGGACCATACATATCTGACAGTTGTAGATGTTAGTGCATACAACTCCTCAGTAAGCACCAGTCATGCTTTGCACACACATTGGATAGGAATACAGACATATATCCAAGGACAACACACTATAATATGCGAAAGGTAGACATACATAGATGGGTGGAAGAGAGTGACAGTGACAAAGAGCCTTCCATCATGAGGCCTGTCCCACCCAGCACACAGCCAAATGGCTACAACCACATGATGTGTATATGCCACTCACTGTAGAAATTAGCAGGTGGTATCTGTCAGCAGTACAGAGTCTGTGGTGCAAGTGCTAGCTGTGCAACATGACTGTACAAGGCAGTAGTCATCTAGCAATTGTATACACATACCTGTGGGATATAAACCTGCGTGTGCCTGTGTGTGGTGTGTCAACCTCTAGATGAATGGGTTATGGCCCATGCACACACACTGCCCTCCCCCTAGCCCTACTATGACAAGCCTGCTGATGTCATCGACTTTGAAATACACCTTTGGGAATGGAGTAGCCCAGTAATCTCTGTGGTGCATCCTAAAACTGCATAATGCTGTAGTGTGATGAACTAGCTAGGTAGGAGTTCTAATCCCAGATATGGCAACTGTGTGTGTGTGTGTGTGTGTGTGTGTGTGTGTGTGTGTGTGTGTGTGTGTGTGTGTGTGTGTGTGTGTGTCTGTCTGTCTGTCTGTGTAGGAAGCAATGCTTTTTAGGCTAGTCGCACTCACTACAATTCAAATGGTCTACATTGGCAAGGCTGCTGATGTCATTCACAGTGAAATACACCTATGGGAAAGGAGTAGCCCAGTAATCTCCATGGCACGTCCTATACCTGAGTAATGCTGTAGTGTGATAAACTAGTTAGGTAGGTGTTCTAGTCCCAGACATGACAACTGTGTGTGTCTGTGTCTGTGTCTGTGTGTGTGTGTGTGTGTGTGAGAGTGTGTGTATGTATGTAAGGGGCAATTCTTTTTAGGCTAGTCACACTCACTACTATTCAAATGCCCTACTTTGGCAAGCCTGCTGATGTCATTCACTGTGGACTACACCTCTGGGAAAGAAGTAGCCCAGTAATCTCTATGGTGCATCCTACAACAGTGTAATGCTGTAGTGTGATATAGTACTTAGGTAGGGGTTCTATTGCCACACATGGCAAGTGTGAATGTTTGTGCGTGTGTCCTTGTATGTGTAGGGTGCAATGCTTTTGAGGCCATTCACAGTCACTACAACCTCCAATGACCTTCTTTGGCAAGCCTGCTGATGTCATATCCAGTGAAATACACCTTTGTGAAGGAGTACTCCAGTAATCTCCATGGCATGTCCTATAACTGCGTAATGCTGTATTGTAATAAACGAGTTAGGTAGGAGTTCTAATCCCAGACATGGCAAGTGGGTGTGTGTGTGTGTGTGTGTGTGTGTGTGTGTGTGTGTGTGTGTGTGTGTGTGTGTGTGTGTGTGTGTGTGTCATTCATATCCTGTGTGGAGGTGGCTGTGAGTGTATAACTGCTGGACTCATTGTGGACAGAGGTTTGCAAATTTATTATATGGTGGCCCTATTATATGTCACAATGTCCACCTTACAAGGATAACAGATGTGAAATAGCCGAGAGGCTGGGGTGGCAATCCTTACTGCTACATGTGACATCAAGGTCTGGCGAACAAAGTTAGCAAACCCTGCATTACACAGAGAACACTCTCAACCCATGTCTCATACACAAACACACTTGCCTAGGCAACAACTGCTATGTTGGTATTACCCTGTATATTGCCCACAGATAGTAATCATGGTGTGATTGCAGTGGACTACAGAGGGCATGGCACCTTGACCATCAGTACAATATGCAGGTACATGCAGACAGTGTGCCTTCACTATGTTACCCATTGGATGCCTGCAACACCTGTGGTGTCATCAAATGTGAGCCAAAAAGGACATACCATGCCTTAAACACATGCCCTGTATGGACAGATGCCATTGACACCAGGGAATACCTGTATCATGCTATCAATGTGGGTGCAGGGTCAACCTGCTGTCCATTACCTGTTCCCAGCACATGAGACCAGGACAGGCACATCTGATAATCTGTGTACACAACTTGGGCCAGACACCCCAGGTACAGTTCCACATGTCACTGTACATTCATGTGGGATGTGTGCACATCCCAGACAGTGTCCATGTCATGGACTAAAGAACACATACATGGCAAGCATTGCACAGCAATGGCCACACACAATAGTTACCCAGGTGACTGGATGGTGAATACAATACCCACCTGTGTGGGCCAATCCAGACACTAAACCCCTGAGCCACACTGCAGACCATTGTCATGTGGCCTGATTCCAAAGTATACCCTTCACCTAAGCCTTGTATAGCCTTCTAGTACAATCAACTGCTACACACCCATGAAGCAATGCATGCATGCATGTCAGTACTGGCACCCTGTGTCTGTGTATGTGGTGTATGATGCTTTCAACCACATTCACACTCACTACAACTCCCATTGGCATACTGAAGCATGCTGTCTGACGTCAAGACACCTTTATATACCCTTTGCACATATAACCTCTGGATAACCCCTGTGGTGCATGTGATACCTGCACAGTACTGTATTGTGGCAAACTAACTAGTTAGGACATGTATTCCTGACCCTGCCAAGTGTGTCAATGTGTGTAAGCCCTTGAGAGAGTATGGCCGTGTTGATGCTGACACCTGTTCATGTGGACAGGCACATGTACTACACCTACCGTATCGCTACCATATCACTGTTACAGATGTCACTCACCATCACATATACATTTGGACAGCACCTCAACGTGTAAGCTATGTGTTGCATGCAATAACTGCATAGAGATGTGACAGCAATACATAGTCAGGGGTTTGATACCCTGTACTGGTAGGTATGTGACACAAACATGCTTAGGATTTACTCTCCCACCCCCTCCCTGACTTACTTTGTCAATGAGTGGCTCTCACACTCCATCTCTGGTGGATATGGAGAACTACACCTGCTTTGCTTAGGCAGCAGCATGTGTTTTGTAAGTGATGCTCATGATCAGCTGATGGCCTCTGCATGAATTGCAGCCCTCCTCTGGCTGATTGCATGTGGAACAGCTGTGGTAACATTCCCATAGCCAATTGCAAGGAAACACACTCCAATATCTAGGAACATCATGTTGGTGTTGGGCCTTTTCATTCAATGTGAGCAGGGCCTAGATCAGGTGTTTGGCAAACAGCATCACAGATGGATTGGGGATCTACCTCTAACAACATACACTGTGGAAACAGGCCAACACACAGGAGGGGGATGTGCCTTACATGACTACAGAATGTAAGTGTTGCTATTCTGCATTTGGAGTAATGTCGGTTTAACAGGCTACTTGTTTTAATACCTGTCATGACAGTGCTATGTTTTTGAGGAAACCCCCATCTGGAGGGTCATCTGCAGACTAGGCAGTTTGTGGTGCCTTTTGTTTCTTGTGTTACTCACAGAGCACCTGAGAACTGCAGAAGCATAGTTTGAGGATTGCAGTCAGTACATGGTGACAGCCATGAGAGTTAGTGACTTCATATCCCTCATAGGACATATGTCACAACAAACCCTGTTACAACAGTAAATGTATGAGGTTATCACAGCAACATGTCAATATTGGCCTTGTGTTTGTGCCTCCAGCCACAACTCTGTCAACCTTTGTACATATGTCATGCAGTAAGAGGCGCATATGTTCTGTACACCATTATTTATTCACATCATGTCTGATAAGCCAGTGATATATCAGACTGCTGCACATGTTATGTATAGTAGGGGTTATATTTGAGGACATAACCTAGGCATTATGTGGTTGTGGGCATAGCATTGAGGTCTGTGTACTTATGGTGACTGTTGACAGTGTGTGTATTGTGAAGATGTACCTTGGCCTGTGTACAGACTGTGGTAGATGTCATTGTTCTTGGTCCTGTTCTATCCGATGTTACATGCTGCTCCATTGCAGGTTACCCTCGGCTTACATGTTTGTAGGGCCAAACACACACATGTCCCATACCACAGACAGGCATCAGACCACACTGTGTAGTGGCCCAGTATATGTAGGGTTAGTGTGTGAGTGGCACATGTGAGGATGGGGTTGATCAGATAGTCCATATTCTGCAATATTAAGCTAGCTTACCATATATAGCTGTGGCTGTGTTCACACTGGTTGTGGTTATGCACTTTCACACAGGTGTCTGTTACTCTGTGCTGTGACATGCCTGTAGAGACCTCTATATATGCAGGTACATGTGTATTCCCCCATAAGAAATGTAGGCCAGTGTTGTGGCAGTCTGCCTGTAGCCTGCACAGGGCTTTTTTACATGCCTAGCAGCTTAGTGTACTTACCCAGTGTAATGTTATGTCCAGATAATTGCCAGATGTACTCCTGCCAAGCCACCATAACAGTCATGTATTTCTGACAAAGCAGTGGGATGCTGTACAGATGTATGTCACTAACTAGTGGGTAGTATGTGGTCATGTCACCTCTGAACCAGCGGTTATGTGTCAGGACAGACAGGGGTGTGTGAATGCATAACCTATGGGGGCAAATGTATACCAGTATTCAAGTGATATACCCATCTACATGGCTGTTAACATCCACATTGTCAGGCTTGGTCCACATTTTGCATTAAGGGGTCCTGTGTATACCTTTGGGCTGATCAGAGTGTGTCAGACTGTCCACATTTATTGGCCATATCTCTGCTGTAGTCTACAGGATCATTACTGTGCTAGCAGTGGTATTGTACTATGATGTCCTTAGGATGTCTGTCAGTAGCCAATGGCGCACATGTTACAAGCAGATGTGACCTCCCACACATGACATGTCTGTTAGGTCAACCCCTATTACAGTAGCAACAGTCTACATATATACCTGCAATACATACCTGACATTCCCTTGCACTAAGAGGTTGGGACTATTGGGGCTGACCTAGGACTCCACTCCATGTTCTGGACATAATGTGAATATATATGTATATATAATTATCCATATATCTATACAGATATATACACATATACATATTGACATATATAAATGGATATGTACACACATATATCATATACATATATATATATATATATATATATATATATATATATATATATATATATATATATCAATATATATCTATCTATATATATATATATATATATATATATATATATATAAATACATACATATAAACACTTGGATATCTACATATACACAGCAATATATGTCTACACATATACAGATAGAGATGCATATGCACATATACTTATGGATATCTACATATATATTGACAGTAATAGATATATCAGAACAGATATGTATGCACATATATAGATATCTACATATATAGATATCTACATATATATATATATATATATATATATATATATATGTACATAAATAGGCATATCTGTACACATATGATGTGCATACATATATAGCTATTATTTATATATATATATATATATATGGTTCTACCTGACATAGCCGAAACCACACAACACCGACAACCACATCACCGACCACCACATATTTACACATATCAAAAAACACGAAACCACGACACAACAAAGAAATAACCGAATAACCACACACAACACACAACACCACACACACACACACAACAATAACAAAAAAAAACAAAACACATCACACACACAACACAAACACACCAAAATCCTTAAGCCCACACTACTAAACACCCCCCTAACCCGAGTCTTCTCACATCTAACCACTACTACCCCGCCCTAACCCTAACACTTAACCCGCGCCCCTAACCGCCTCCCTACTACTAACTCCCTTAACCCACCCTATCCCCTCCCTAAAACTAACTTAACCCCCCCCCTAACCCCCCCCTAAACCCTAACTCCCCACACTTACCCCCCTATCCTCACAGACCGCCACCCCACACTTACCTGCCACCGCCTCCTGCGTCCCCTGCTACGCATTCACCGGCCTTGTCTTCCGTGTTAGCATCCGGCGTGTCGGTCTTCACTTTCGATGATTCGCCGGGTCTTCTTTCTCTTTCTTCTCTGTCTTCTGATCCAGATGTTCGCGCTCTCTGTCGCTGTCGGTAGACTCAGGTAGATATATATATATATATATATATATATATTTATGTATATACGAAGAGATCTACACATGGCCATATATACATGATGCACTATACAGATGTGTATACAGACATACGTATGAATATACATGTGTATGTACATGTAGACATACATCAACATATTATATGTATATACCCATATTCTTGTCATGTGGGTTGTGTATACCCTCCCAGATGTATCACACCGTATGTATCTGATATGTGTACATTATGATAAAACAACATATGTGATGCAACAGTCATATTAATAACAAGTACTACACAATTGTGAAAGTAAAGACAATTGTTCAATACTAATCTATATGCGTACTGACAGATATATTGGAAAAGCAACAGCTGTTTTCATGGTGGTCATGGTGTAGTGGTTAAGTGATATGACTATAGTGTACAGGATCCTGGGTTCAAGACCTGCAAGGGCTGTTCATTTTGTTGCTTGGCAGAACAAGGGCTGTCAGATACAGAGTGGATAAGGCAGTTTTCAGCAGCTGGAAGTGCGTTTGCGTGACGTTAAGCACTGCTAACTATGGGTAAATGTATGGGCACTTACACAGTTTAGCCTTCACTTACCAGTGTGCAAATCAGCTTAGCTGTTATAATGGAGCAATGTTGATAACTGCTAAGCATAACTTAGCCCTGGTAACCAGTTCACACCACCCAGTCTGATAACATAGCAGGGTAAGGACATCTGTAATAAGTGTATGTAATGCCATGTACAATATGCCTATGTGCTGTCATTACAGTAGCAAGGGATGTGAGTGTCATGTCTGGGACAGATGAATATGATGCCTATACAGAACTGTGAATGTGTTACATACACGGGTAGTAGCCCAGGTTACGTGCTGTCACACTGGCATGTAGTGTATGATAGTGGTACTACTTTTGACAGTGCTGTCCCAGGCAAGAGTAGAATGCTAAATGTAGTACTGACAACAGGCACAACTGCAGGCATAGCTGGACTCTGAGGCCTCCCTGCTGTATCCCTGGTGTGTGAGCTGTGTCACAGTATATATCCCCTACTGGATAATGATCCGAAATGTGGAATGTAACTGTAGACTACTGTCTGTACAGCACAAGTTAGTGACGGCTTCCAACATGTAGTTATGGCACACATATTGTTGTCAAATGTCTATCTGTCAACACATTTATCCTACTGCATAGCTACTTGCCAAGCTGATGACTGTCAGTCCCTGTACAGATGTGCAGATGGCAGGTATCCAGCTGGGATATGTACAGCCAACCTATGCTTGATTGACACTTGCATGTCTGCCCAGCTGTGTAAAAACTGGCACATATAGGAGACAACACTTTGTACGCACCACATGCCATGAGTACCTCCACTACACCACTACAGTCAACAGAACATGTTTGGGTACAGGTCTCCATCACAGACATTAACCATGTGTTGTAATACATTTTCCATACATGTCAACTTGATCACCTCAGTGGCCATGTGCAGGAGGCACCCAGAGGATTGGCTGATGTATGTCACTCTCACCCTGAGGGTCACCACAGAGGTGTCTATCGATAGATTGCCTGCTGCAACATGGCAGGATACCACTGTACACACATCCCCTACACAACCCATCTCTCCATGGACAATAGCTAGGTACACAGCTATGACCACCTGCAGTGATGTACCCCAGTACTGACATGTGTACATGTGCATTACTGAGTATAGCAGTGTCTGTTAGCACACCTGTACTTTGGAATTCCATGAAGGCCTTCACAACCACCGCAACACCCATTGCCATAGTTAGTTGTGGCTGCTGCTGTATGGGACATTAAATGTACCCTGCTATGCTCCTTGCAATACTGGCTACACGAGCCTTGCAGTACCAGCACAACAGTGTTGTACAAATGGGTCGATAGGCATGGGGTACCCATTAAGTTCTGGTAAGTGTGTGTATGTGAGCATGTCCGTATATCTGTAGGGTACAGCATTCTGAGGCCACATACTCCTATTACACTACCCATTGCCACACAGTAGTACAGATAGTGTTGTTGCTGCCCATAGGTGAGGCATGACAATGCAACACCCTACTATGCCTGTGGCATGTGCATTAGATGCATATCCCTGTAGTACCACTGTTGGGATATACAATGGGTTGTATCGCAGTCATGGGCAATGTGTGATGGTGGGTATGTCAGAGTGTCATCATGGGTTTCAGGGAGTACAATATCCACTGGGGGATGTGGGCACTGTGTACACTGTCATTACACCAAGGTACACTTGCTATATGTCCCATGTACCACTTTATGTTTATCACTGTCACCATCAACCATACAGGTAACTGATACCACAATCCAGCCCAGTTATGCATGTGCTGTCTGCAGCCTACCTGCAACACATTGGACACACAGTCAAGTTAGTTAGCAGGGATAGGCCCAGGTCTCTCGGATGTGTGTCTGCCTGTTCTGTGTCTGTTAATGTGTATATGAAGATATGTCACACTATGTATTGTCCATATACACCCATTACATCCCCTATTAGCATACTGTACATGTCTGGGGATGTTCTGCATGTAACATGTAACCTGGAACACACCTCACCCTAAACTCTGTGTGGTGTGTGCAATGAAAGACACACACTTCAGTAGCACTACATACCTAGGTAGGGGTCTAGGCCCAGTGTTGCCAAGTAAGGGTGTGCATGTATGTGGATGGGTCTACATCAGGTTGCAGATTATACACATCCCAGTGGGTCACCTGTCCATGTGGCACAGGCAATAACTGTTACACAAACATGTGTTCAACTGTACCCCAGATATGTCACAGCCATGGTGTCACCACAGTGCCATACCCCATTGTGGAATATATACACATCCCAGTGGGTCACCTGTCCATGTGGCACAGGCAATAACTGTTACACAAACATGTGTTCAACTGTACCCCAGATATGTCACAGCCATGGTGTCACCACAGTGCCATACCCCATTGTGGAATATGAGTACAGACCATCCTCATGCTGACACATGTACACCTACAACACAAATGGATAATATTATGGAGACAACACTCAACCAGTGTTACTAGCAGTTATAATGCATCACTGCTCAATGTCTACACTACCTGACATGCATGCATTAAACTTTACTCCTGACAACATGTTACACTACAGTACTTTGGTACACTGTAGTACAGTCATCGTGTAGATCAGAACCATATTAGCCTGTCCCGCATGGATGTTATGGATGACAGGGATGTGGCACAGGTATCATATACACAGGGTATTGTTGGCTTGCCAGAGGCCGAGGGTGGGTCATACATTTGACACCATGCGTGTGGGTGAGGGATGTAATGAGGTGAACTGGGCATGGTGATGTGGTGTGTGTAGGTATGGGGTTGCCCTAGGTGTGGTCGCATAGTGTGTGGGTATGCATGCACACAGCTCTACCATGTGGTTGCCCTACACAGGTGTTTAGGGACAGCTGCAGACCATACTTGGCAGGGTGTGCAGTTCTCTGCCTCCGGCCATGGACACATGGACTATGCCTGCCAGGGGTTCCATGGGCATATCCAGGTACAGTCCTCTATGTGCTACTCTCTCCTGATGATGACAGATGTCTGCTGGAACCAGATCCCTCCTGGAACTGGCCAGAACCACGTGCTCATGGCCTGCTGTGGTGTAGTGTAGACAGCACACCCCCGCAGTGTCAGGGCTGGTACTGCCACTACGGGAGTCCCTTGGTGTCCTAGCACATCCACGTTGACTGCCAGCTGTTAGCGTTGCTGGCCTATGTCCACACAGCCATCGCCACCACATGTTCAAACATGGACATACTACGGTCGATGATGGCCATCATCTCACCAGACCATCTATCCATGAACTCGGTATAAGCACAGATGGCACCAGACAGTTCACGCAAGTTGCTGCTTGCAAATGTGAGAGCAGCCCTCTGCAACCTCAGGCCCTGTCTGGTGTAACGTTCCATATGTGCCTGCGCTGTCATGACAGCTTGAAACATGTGCCTGGTGGTACCAGTTGTGGCACGTCTGCCAAGGGCATGATGACCAGCGGCCCTACCATGAGCACCCTGGGACATCTGCCTATGTGGTGCCCTGCCAGACATCCGGCTATGCCTGCTGTGACCAAAGTAGACATGGTTACCACACTCTCCTGTGCACTGCCACCAAATGCCAGCTGTTCCTCTGCTATGGCCACTGGTGATGGCATATGTAT
Organism: Protopterus annectens; assembly: GCF_019279795.1. Lineage (NCBI taxonomy): Eukaryota > Metazoa > Chordata > Ceratodontiformes > Protopteridae > Protopterus > Protopterus annectens. Next base: position 326,702,536 of record NC_056746.1, read on the forward strand.
AGGCACTGAAACTGTGTGCATGGTTGGGGTGGCTAAAAGGTGGAAGTCAAATGATGGTGCTATTTCGGCCCCTGACAACCCCACATGTGCCTCAACAGTACTGTCATCATCTTCCGTGTCTGTATGGACACCAACATCAGACTGCATGCAGGAGGGACCCTGACCCACCTCGCCACCTGTGGGGGAAAACAATAAACACATTGTACGACCTGTACAGCACTGCATAACAGTACACACATACACACACACACACACACACCACCTTAATACCTACTAGTCCGTGACTTTACAGACAGTCTCATATATTCCCATGCATTCTCCATCCTGCATCACACTTGGTAACATACAGTCATTAATACTACTCATTAACGTATCATTCCTCTAAATGCCTAGACAAGTAATCACAACACAAGACCCGTTACTCCATTACTTCCCCAACCTGAGTGGAGTGGGTCTCACTGCTGTCATTCAGTGTTCACCCTGTGTACTTCCAGACATCATGAGCATGGCCCCTATATGTGAGGGGCTACTATGTTCACTCCATAATATCACACATTGGAGTGCCATGTGTATGTATTGCTCAGTACATGGAAGATATGCTGCTGAATCAGCCTATCATGTGACAACTGTAATATATGGATACACTCCCTGGTGTTGTCTAGTAATTCCCCAATGCATCTGTAGTGCTGCATACATGGGTTGTCAGTCACCTCTCTGCTAAATGTGATATTAGGGGCATACCTGTTGTCTACCTTCCCTACCAATGCCTTTTCCATGCTACAGACCTTATTATACTATCAGCTGTCCTGTGATTACATACATGAAAAGTATTCCTGGTGTGTCATGTGTCAGTCCATGTCCATGTACTGCACGATCCCAAAGGAAAGTACTGCTGTATGAACAACCTCACAATCACACATGTGCATACATGGACACCCACACAAACGTGCACACATGCATCCTACATGCATCAACCTCCCTCCAATTCACCAGAGTGACCCCACAGACAAACTATCAACCCACCGAGAGACACACACACATATACAGGTGAGGTTGCACAATGATAGTACACACAGTCCTCCTATTACCCATCTGTCAACATGCATGACACATGGTGCACAACAGCATGCAGTGCAGCTACAGTCAAACCATGTTAGCAACAGTATACATGTGTGTGATGCATATGCTGTGTTATTAGGTGATGCCCCTTCCCCGGATACCACTGCACCCATGTACATAGTATTGCTGTGCACCTGTTCTGCACCCTGCCATGTACTGTGTGCCACACCTCATGGGTGCACATCCCATTGCTGAATGTGTAGTACTGTGTCAGTTATGTCAGCATTAATGCTCACAGCCCCTATGTTTTTCAGCAACACATACCTGGGATGATATATGGACAGATGTCATTTGTGAATGCCTGATGTCTGGTTTACAGCTTTCAACATCAGCAGACCATGTATGACCAATCCAGTACTATTACACTGACAACCGTCAGAGCATATGTGGCTATGGGGAGTGTACACACCCTTATTGATATGCACCCCTTTCTTGATCTGCCATGGGACCATATCACTGCATATATTAACAGTACATGAGCCCGATATGTGACATATGTTCTGTACATTCACATGCAGTGTCTATGGAATGTGTTAGGTGTGTGGATGCTGACCATGATGCATACACACCGTGTGTGCATATGTGTTCACACCCTTATCATGACGGTTTGTTACACCTATTGTTATGTGTACTACAGCAGTCACTACTCCTGGCAGGGGTATACTAGCATGGGCCATCTGCATTTGCCAGTGTAGGTTCAGTCTGCCCTACACAAGTCCCCCCTAATCTGCATGACTGCAAGGTCTACTCATGTGTGCATCCATTGGTGTTCACACACTGCCATCACTACTGCTGTGGTGGTAGGGTTATGTCTGCCACAGTTCATGAACCGGACTGTGTGCAGATACAGCTATTCTTAGCATCCTTAGGATCCCAGCTGCAGTGCAATGGTGTATCATGCTGACACCCCCCACCTTCAGCATTTTTGCAGATACTTGACAAGTAAGGCCTACACATGTGTCAGTTTGCAGTGTCCCATACACTGAACAATACATGTTACAGCCTAGTCCCAGCTGATAATATGGACCACAGTAATACGTTATGCCATAGTGTAACTCTGCAACAGTTGCCATTGTACTACTGGTATATACACTGATGTTGCACTGTATACTGGTGATGTTTCAAACATGTCCCTACTGTAGGCCATGTCTCCCACCATTATGTTACTCCCTGTGGACACATTCCGCAGTGACAGGATGTTAGTTATCTCTTAGGTGTCTGACATACCCTTCTAATACCACATTATGGTCTTCACTGTGATGCCGTGCATTTAACAGCAACCATAAGTGCACTTGTACAGAATGCATTCCGGGTAAGTGTGTTAGATATGTGCATGCGATATACCATAGCCATTACATGCCTGGTGTATTGGCAAGCATCAAAATAAACCATACTCACCAGCTACAGGCTGCTGCCTTGGTGGTATTGTAGAACCCACCTCCACAATGGTGTCCAGCAGTTGTTGGCTATGTGGATGGGCAGGTGCCACGAGGTTGGCTAGGAGCTCCTCAACACGTGTCAGCGGGGATGGATGGCATGGCCCCTGCCTGCTGCAAGGTGATAACCCAGACTACAGCAGCACGCCAATGGGCATTGCAAAGCAGGTCAGAATAATGATGTCAGACCTGCTCATAACTGCGGTTGTGCAGTCCATCACTGACCCTGTGGAATAGGTCATTCCACAGGGTGGTCCGCTCCTGCTTCTCATGGGCGGCCCGACCAAACAAGACAGGGTAGTGCTGGATTAGGTGGTTTACCACAATGGCATTTTCAGCAGCTGAGTAAGGCAGGAGCCTTCCATGTGACATATTGACTGAAAGACATTAAGATGGAAACAGGTGTGATGAAGTCATACAGTAAGGTTGCCACAGTTCTTAATACACATCACTGTCACCCCCCACCATATCAGTGACAACAAACTGTACACACAACTCAATAGGTATGGCTTATGGCTTACCTACCAGTGGGACAGATATTGTACTGTACCACACTATGTGCGATGTGTTTGCAGGCATGTTCCCTGTGTTGGACATTATCATTGTTGGCCTGTTAAAGACTATTCACCTGGATGCCACTGTCAGGGCCACTATGGTTCCATAAATGCCTGTGGTATGCTTGCTGTGTGACTGCTGCACATCTGACATTTCGTTGTCATTGGGGATATCTATGCATGCTGTTGGACATGTTCCAGGATTGTGTAGACTATTACTGCCCACATATGTTCTATAACAGTGACACAATAGCATGTTTATGGACTACTGGCCAGCAGAACTACCTCTCCAAACTCATATGCCCATGTTACCAGGCTACATCACATGTGGGACCCACCCTGGGGCCTCCTCATGCACTGGTCCAGCAATACCTTCAGGTGGAACCAACTCAGGGGATGTTGTCCCTCTCCCCAGGGGCACACACAGACATGATCACATGGGATGTGCTACATCACTTTGAGGCACCCAGTACACATTCACAGGGTCCACATGCTCCTCCTGCTCAGCCTCCAGGCCAGGCACTTTCGGGACATGGACTGCTGTTATGAGTAGCAGTGGGTGAGAGGCTTGTTCCCATTGTGTCCATATTGAGGCCCATGGGGCTTTCTCATCACAGACCACGCACACCATCCAGGGTGTTTACCAACCACATGTGTGACATACCACCCCTGAAGGCTGTCCTTTATATCTACCAACCCTGACCACCTCCACAACTATACCTGCCATACTTCCCCATATTCCCATTCCATACTTCACAGACAAGGGCAATGTGGTCCCAACAAGGGGCTCACATGTGACATACCAATCCATGTTGCACAGACTGACAGCTGTAGATATCTGTGTTTCTTGCTGTGTGCATTGTTCCCTCGCACATAGCATGCAGCACTGTGGTGGTAATATAGGGAACATGTATTTACATACATATATGTTTGTGTGTGTGTGTTTGTATATATGTAGACATGTGCATATAGGTATATATCTATATATGAGTAGATGTATATGATGCATATATGTGTTTATATATATGTCTACACATGGTTATCTGTATATTTGTGGACATACATGTAGATATATATATATATATATATATATATATATATATATGTGTGTGTGTGTGTGTGTAGGTGTGTGTGTGTGTACACATATACATATCAATATAGGGGGTACATTCAGACATCAGGTGCACAATCTCACAATACCTTCCTGCACAGCTGCACTGTTCTGCCTTGCTACAATGCAGGCAGGTGCCACATATGGACACAGCCTGATAGGGGGGTATATGTAGGGCCAGATTGCAGGTAACCCTATTACACACCTATGGCATTCCAGCATGCTACAATACAGGTTACCCTGAGTATCCTGCAAGTGGTGGGCTCTGGAACCCACGTGTCCATCATTATGGCATTACTTCCACCATCAGCTATTGGCCACAATAATATACATGCTTCCCATTACACAACACACACTATGATGGCTTACATCTTATCAGTCAGTGCTGTTCTGCACAGTTGACGGCTATGGCCCACTACCCACAGGGACAGACTCTATTGTCCTTAGCAGTTGTTCAGCTGAACATCAATACAACAACACCTGATGGCACATATAAATTATTCCACATCATCTATCCCATTATTATGGACCAAGTACTACAGTCAATTACATGCATATATATATTTCACATACCTGTTGTGGGAATTATGTCTCTCCTGGATAAATTGCTGGATGGATGTATTTTCTTTTCTGTTTTTTTTTTGTTTGTTGTTGCCTTTCACTCTCTCTCTCGCCAGTAAATGGACTGATTTGCTTTGGATACATTGCAGCATGGCTTTTGTAGGTAATGCACATGATCAGATGATGGCCTCTGCACCAATCTATGTCCTCCACTTGCTACCTGCAATTACGACTGTCATGGCAACCCACACCCATAAATCCCTACATCATGTGGGAGTGGTCCCTTTACCTTTCCTGTATGGTGGACCTCCTTCCTGTGTGTGGGCAGCAGTGTTACAGACAGCAGGTAGCAATACCTCTTACAAGAGAACTTGCAGACTCAGGCCAGCTACATATTTGTATGAGGTTCTAGAAATACAGACAGAGTGTGAGTAGCATTGTATGCATTGTATAGCACTGGTGTTACAGGGTTTGTATGTACATACCCATTTAACATGGACTGCAGTCTGTCTGCATAGCTCTCAACTGTCGGTCTATCCACTTGATGGCCAGAGGTATGCCTGTTATGTTTTGTCTGTCCAGCACACAGATCTTGTCTCAGATATATCACTGGTAGGGGTGCCTATCTAATGGCTGAATTGACATAACACCAAATTACACATTACAGAGGCAGGTGTGCCGAACGTACACATTGCTGATTATTTAAATGGCCGAATAACACTATGCCAAAGCACACTACAGTGTGGAAAGGGAATTTATGTGTTTACCCACTGTGGTGCGGTCTTGGAGTTGGTATATGTAAGTAGTTAAAAAGAAATGTGCCGCCCACACCCCCCCCTACTTAAATATACCAACTCTGAGACCGCACTACAGTGGGGAAACATATAAATTCACTTTCCCCAATGTAGTGTGCTTCGGCATACTGTTATTCGGCCTTTTAAATAATTGGCAATGTGTACATTCGGCACACCAGTCTTGGTAATGTGTAATTTGGCGTTCCGTCAATTCGGCCATTAGATAGAAACTCTTAGTACATGCCTACATCCATTTGTGTTTCTAACTTCATATGCCTGACTAAGGGTATGTTGCAGCCTATCCTGTAACACCAGCAACTTGCTTAGTGTATGACAACAGTATTTCACATACGGGCCTGTGTTCCAGCATCTGTCCTTCACCTACATACCAGGCTTTGTCCATATGACATGCTGTCAGGGGCTGTTATGTAGTGGGCTGTGAGTATGTCATGCTGCCATTCCTGCCATCAGTCCACTGCTGTTGTGGCCCCCACACATATTGTGGGGTTGGGTCCATATATGTGCGGTCATCTACACAATACATGTGTGCCCTTATGCACTCCAGAGGCCAGTGTATGTAACAGTGGTATATGGCCCTGTATGTCAGTCTATGGGGGGGGTGCACCATAACTAACCTAGGCTGTTACAACATGTGGGGGTATCAGGGGTAAGCTGCCTTAAGGTATCTGGATGTACATTACCATACAATGCATCTTAGGTAAATGCAGGCCTACTGCTTCCTGCCATGCAAACTGCTCTGTTTGTCAGTGTGATTGTGATGGCATCAGTTATGCCTTGTTATGTAAGAGATACATACCATTGTGTCAATTGAGGTCCTTACCCTCTAGGGATTGTGTACAGAGTGTAGATAGAGGCTGCTGGACTATACATCTGCATTACTTACTGCTGATTGATTGTTATCCTGTGGCCCAGTCTGTCTTTATTATTGTACTACCTGAAGGCCTTGACCTGGACAGCGACATATGTAAACCTTTCCAGACTACTGTATTAATATAACAGTTTCACAGTTGCATTAGTCTGTTTATATGTATGCCAGAGTCTAAACAGCTACATGACATGACATATACAACTGTAATAATACACAAATAAAGCTTTCCCATGTATGCAAACTTGTGTGTGGTGTTATATCCTTTGACCTCTCTGTGGGTATATGTTGCAGGCAAATTGTCATTTATATGGGTGGCTCATACAGTGTCCATTTGGTAAGGTGGCAACTGTAGGCATAGTGGGTATTCCGTATTGTGTGCACCTTCTACATATGTATCTTCCTATACATATCTCTGTGTGTGTATGTGTAGTTACATATATATCTATAAATATGTATCTGCATATATGTGCCTGTGTATATGTATCTTATGAATGTTGATTGCTTCCACAATGTACATTCCCTATGGAAGCCAGACTATACTGCATGATATGTTACTTATACCAGCCTGACATTGTGCAGGTGGGATGGAGTACTGTTAACATCTTGTGCCCATGTTATGTCATGTCCTGTCCTGGTTATGGGATTTGCAATAGTTGGTACTGTACTGCAGGGCAGACGTGTTTAGATGTGGGGGGATATCTATACATACAAGACATATGTTGTTTGGGCCCCCTCACCCCCATTAATGGTGCATGTGGACATATATGTTTTTGCCATGTTCTCATATATCTATACATATATGTCTGTATACACACATATATATATATATATATATATATATATATATATATATATATATTTATGCTTATATATATATATATATATATATATATATATATACATAGCTGCATAAATACACATATATAGATATATGCATATGTGTGTGTATATATATATATATATATATATATATATATATATATATATATATATATATATATATATATATATATATATATATATATATATAGATATGTTATATCTATTTAGATATAAATATATATACAGAGACATATATCTACATGTTTAAATACATTTCCTGTACTGTTGAATGACTGTGCTTGATATGTTTGTGAAAACATCAGGGTTATGTATATCTCACATGGCTTAGTGGTAAATCATTTTGGCTATGATGTGCAGGATCCTGGGTTCGAGCCTTGCAGAGGCTGTTTATTTTGTTGCTGGGCAGAACAAGGGCTGTTGGATACAGAGTGATTTAGGGACTTTTAAGCAGTTGTAAGCGGGTTTGCATGGAGGTAAGCACTGCTAACTTCCGGTTACATTTTCTTATACTGATTTAGCTTCTCAATTGCCTAACCTGTGTAGACATTCCTTACTCCCATGCAAACAGGCTTAAACCCACTTACTGCTGCTTAAATGTGCTTACTCCCGCTTACGCTAGGTAAAATAGCTAGGGATGTGCAGGAAGGGTGTAGGA
>NC_056746.1:326715497-326730497 GCF_019279795.1 Protopterus annectens
CGGCTCTGCTCTAAACATGGTTACTACCTTCTAAAGTCATTTATTAAGCTTCTGCACCTCCATCAAAACCATACTTCCCCTTCCTAACTCATGACATGTAGAACCCATCATGCTGATGAGCTTAGTAAAATTTCACTTTTCTCTCCTACTGTAAACAATCAGGACATCTCTATTGTGTTTTTCTTCTCCCTTCCTCTGAAAATAAGTGTATTGTTCTCATTCATTCTTACATCCAATTTGTAACTGCAGAACTAAATGCAAATGCTTTTTTTCCATTTACTTTTTTTCTTTCTGGACATAGCATTTTTCTAAACAGCAAACTATCACATTTACTTGGACTCTATAGTAATCCAGGACACCATACAATCCACAATGTGAAATAATGTAATAATGTGTTATGCATTGTGAACCCTTGTAACTTATGAATATAAATGTGTAGCTCTCCTCCCCGGGCCTCCACTGGAAAAGGGCATTTCTACCAGAGTCAGACTTTCCCGGTCAAAAAGACAAATAAATAAACAAACAGAGGTATGCCTCCAGGGGGCAGGTAAAGGAGTTACAGTTACCTGTGTTTTTAAGACACTAACAGAGGCTAGGAAGGTAGAACATTGAGATTCAGCAGCACCAGTTTAGGGTAACTCAGGAGAATGATGATGTTGTTGTTTGTCTTTCGGCTTTTCCCGGTTAGGGGTCACTGCAGCTGAACTCTGGTCCACTAATGATTGGCAGCAGATTTTCATGAACGCTGAGGTGCCAGCTCGATGTTCAACCTTCAACGAAGGCACGCCCATTTACGCATGTCTATTGAACATCCACCCAACCGCAGGGAGGACATGCAGACTCCACACAGAAGGCACTCTCCTCACTCCAGCTGAGAACTGAACGGGAGAGCCTCTTGCTGTGAGACAACAATGCTACCACAGCACCACCGCGGATTCTAACTCAGGAGAATGATGAGGTATAAATGAAGGCAAGACTCCAAAAAAGGAGTCATTCCCCTCTCTGAAAGGATTTGTGTGGCAGGGCATGATAAGGAACAGAAGAGTCATAAATTCAGCTGATGAGGAGTTGCACTCTTCATCAGTGGATGTAAAGGCCAAGCAGAATGGTATCTTAAGAGATAACCTACAGGATAAATCAGTGCAAGCAACAGCAACAGTGGCAGATTTATGTCCCTTATTTGACTTTTTTTTCTGCACGAGTGCCCTTATTCTGAACCCCACAACTTAAGTTTTCATTTATTTTCTTCTAAATGGAGTTATGTGACTCACCCCCTGCCATAGTGGGGCCACATCTGGATAGCAAGCCCCAAAATCTAGACAATAGTAATAATGTAAGGACATTCCTCTGACTATGCACTTGAGTTTTTAACTCAATATTTTTAATTAGGGAATGACATCAGTCACTTAGTGCAATATTTGTGGGCCAGACAGAATGTAAAAAACACAGAAGTCATGTCTATAGGGTCACTAAGGTATCACCATTCGGGAGCTAGCCCATCCAGTATCTCCATCGCAGTCTGAAAAGTTCCTGCATAGTAATAATGGTAACACAAGTATCAATGAGAAAAAGGGGTGATGGATGCATCAATATTTCACCAAGCCTCCTTGAGAAATCTGATCCTTGATTCTGTAAGATCTTAAAATTCAGTCATTACACTCAGGGCCGGCCTTAGCTGAAATGGCACCCTAGGCGAAGTAGTGCTCTAGCACTCCTTAAGCCACACCCACACCATACTCATAAAACACCCCTATTTGACCCACACCCACAGGAAGGTCACACCCCAAGAAAGCTACTCCAGTCATTTCCTTCAAATTATTTAAATGTATAGAAGAAAAGATACCTTGACATACTTATTAGCTAAGCTGTTACACAAACTGACTAAGGGCTCAAGACACAAATGAGTTACGTAATTACCTTTATGTACATATTTCCTACTTTAAATGCTGGAACCGGATCATGGTCAAATAGGGCCCTAGGCAGGGTACTAGACTGGGTCCCCTCCACAGCCATACCAGTGTTCCATTACTTGGCTACTTCTTCCCAGTTACCATGAACACTGTTTAAACTTCTCAGTGTGTATACTGCTTTATTTACTTCTACAATGATTACAGATATTAAAATAAAATGCACAAACACCAATAGCCATTTGCTAAACAAACAAAACAGTCTCACAATGAAAATAGATTTAGCACAAGCACTAAACTTTTTTGACATTGAAGCTCACATTCATTGAAACAGTATTAAAACCCAGATTCAAATGAAATGCATCTAGCCAGTGGAGAATTAAGTTTACCTTTGGGCTATTTTCAAATTATAGTCTTTTTGAACACATTTTTATGGCCATACATGCATGTATGTGTTCTTTGATCCACCTTCCTGATTGTACTTCCTTGTATAATAAAGCACCACCTGTTAGAGTGTGTTTTAAAGTTGTAATTTTGAACATTTTTCCAGTAAGCAATGAAACAAAGTGCATGACCCAGTAATGACGAAACTGCATTTACTGGTCAATCTGACCTCAATGCTACAGCACTGCTACCAAAGGAAATAATTTTGGAATGCCTGTAAATCAGTGGGCATAACATATAACTCATAATGGATTCACAATGGGAGGGTCATCATTTCATTCTAGTGAATGTTAATGGAGAAGCTGTCTACAGACAACGATTTATGCAAAATACTTGGTAAAGTATTTGGCAGCAGGTTAGCAAACAAATTGCAAATACAGGGAGTGCTGTAGCAAAAGTTATTGTAATTATCTACTCAGAAATCAGTGTACAGGCAAGTGGGGTATCAAAGAGACCAGTACCAAGCCCACTACTTTTCAATGCTTTCTACAGGAAACTGCAAAATGTTTGAGAGGAAAGTATATATTTTTGATGAGGATTCAGTAATACATAACAGGGTTAATACATAATGCAAGAATCCAAGTGGATTCAATTCTATATAATCAGTTGCATGAGAGCAAAATGACACAATCTCACTTCACAAGGAGAAAGTGGACTGCAGAGGGGGAAAGGGATTTTTATTGTTACAGAAATTGTGCTGAAATAATAATTTTAACCAACATGGCAATAGAATTCAAGAATACATGGGATAAAAACTGAATTCTTAAGAGGTCTGCAAAAAGAAAGAAAAAAAGTTTCCCATAATACAGGATCCATAGCTTATCCAGTACATATGGAGACAGACTAGCTGTTTAAAACAGTCTTCTGCACAGATGGTCTATACTTCTGTTCTTCTCTGATTTGTTACATATATATATATATATAATAATTACTAATGTTATTTTACACCTGTTTGGGAGTGGGAGATGGGAGGTGGTTAATCTAAGAACATCATCCATATATTTTTATGCTCTTTAACAGCTGCTGCATCTGCTGTACACTGAAAACCAAACAGCAGAACAATGTACTAGCAGTACATTAAAGAGCACATGATAGTACGCCTAATATACTGCAGATATTTTTGCAAAACAAATTTTTTTTACATAGAGTAAATTGTATGTTTTGATGTTTTATCTTGCACTGTCCCACCTTCTGTATTGCCACTACTGTAGAATGAACTGGAAGCAAAGTACTCTAGGTAGACAAAATCAAATTATTTCTTCAAAATTGAAGGCATGTTTATGATTCAGAACTATAGCAACTCTTACTTACAATATAACGCTGGCACATACCTCCCCACCTCTGAGCATTTAACATTTAATAATCAAAGTATAAGATCAAGGAGGAGCAATTATTTTTCAGAACAGAAAATCTTCACGCACTTGACCATGTGTACTTAGTGATGAGGAATATTCATACAGACTTAATTTTTTTAATTCTATATGTAACCTCAATCACATTTTGCTTTATATAATGTCATCACAGCTTATACGCTGTCCTTAACTATAAAATACTGAACATGTTTCTGCCAAACCCAGCTTTGGTTGTCACTCGACCATCTTTTTTCAGGACATTCCCAAACATGGGTAGCTGTGTCATGTGTGGGGAAGAGGAAGAAGCTTAAAATGGCAAATCAAATGCCCTGTGATTTTTGCTAAAAAATAAATTGAGTTATAGGAAAAAGACACTACCTTAAGTAAAATGCCATATAGGACATAATACAATGACAATTTGATAAAAGTGAGATATTCTTTCGCAATTAAAGTGAAACCCACTCATTGCTCATAGTCATAAACATGGTTTGAACTACAACGTCCCAGTTGGGGCTCCATGAAGGTTGCAACTATTGTAATATAGTCAGCTGCAAAACAATTATGTAGACAAAAGCAAACAATGGCAGATATTATAAACATCACATTTAGAATAAATGCATTCAGCAGTGCACTGCATTGAGATATCTAGTGTTTCACCAATTATAACCACTACTAATGTTCTAATACCAGCATAGAGGACTCAGAGCACCTTAGTGACCGTACACCCATTAATCAGACACCTGATCCAAGCTTGTATATATATATATATATATATATATATATATATATATATATATATGTATATATATATAAAAACAGGAAATTCTTAATTCTGAGATTCACGCTTTAAGACCCAAACCACGAAAGAGAAAGCCACCTTACACTATTTATGAGAAACATTCAAAAACTGTGATCCTAAATCTGGACAGCTGAGAGGTTATGTTAAACACACACAAATACTCACATGCAGCTACTCTCTAACATAGCAATACACACACACACCAACACATACCTAGTCTCTCACACAGCAACATACACATACCTTCGCTTTCATACAGCAACTAACAACTAGTCTAAATTCCACACACTTCTACTCTCTCAAATAACACACAGACAAGTACTTCATACAGAAATGAATGGAACAACTATTTTTAAATTTTACACATGCACATCTCTGTTAGCAGCACACATATGCAAGCACCTTATCTCTCATACAAACAGAATGGGTAACTGGAATTCTATACACACACAGACACACACACACGTTCTCTTGCATACAGAAAGAAATGGTTTGAATTACACATGCATACACTTACCTTCTTTCTAAATCAAACTGCCACATGGACTTAGCCCCCTTCTTCAAAGAACTGCTAGCTTAAAATTTGCTTGTGACTGCAAATTGGATTTACTTCTACGCATAAGCACGCATGATTCTTGTTAAAGAAGACGGTGATACCGCTGCAATCAACCTGCTGCAGCTGTAAAACTGGGAGGGCGCTCACCCCCCATGGTTCCAATGCCCTTGTATTTTTTTTTTTTTTATTATTATTTTAATTGGTTTAGTTAGTGCATTCTCTCTTTCTGCCAACTGCTGTAGGCACTGTGAAGTAAGAATGCACTAATTAGTCTAATTAAAATAAAAAAAAAAACGTAAAAATTGCGCCCTTTACGAGGCCGGCCTGTACAGCACCCTAGGGTTCACCTTGTTCGCCTATGCCTAAGGCCGGCAATGATTACACTGCAAATACAGACTTAGTCCTTGTTCCCAGAATCTCAACATCTCATTAAATCCATTCCTAAATCCAGTCTTTATACTGATAGGTTATCTTTGCAACAGAGGTATACTGGATCTTATGTCAGCGTCAGTAAACCTTGTTATAATCAAGCCAGTGCTAGTAAGGAGCAATTAAACAGGATGAAATCTTTGTGTTTGCCAAACTTGATAAAAGTTTTTGCTCTGCCTAATAATATAACTGCTTCCTTAGTAATTTGTTTCTTTACTGAATTCCCGCAATTCATTGTTTGCATGTGAAATGAGTGCCAGTTGTATGCTTTACATGTTATGCACCAGAAGAATAGATGACATGTAGCTGGGATTAACTTTATTATAATCAACAAAGTCAAAATGTTTTTGTCTTTGATATTCAAAAGCAGGTTGACTTATGATCCTAAACTAGCAGGCAGCAATGTGTACCACTTACTCTGTTGTCATGGAAACCAAACGGATATAATAGGTTAAACGCAGAGAAATATAACTCTGCCTCTGGGGCCATAAGCTAGAAGTGCTAGTATACAGGTACACGACAAACTGAATGGAGAATAGCATCCCTAGAAGCAATGATCCCCTCATGGCATAAAAATCACTGCATAGTAACAAAGGGGATTTCCATGTATCAGTGAGAAACTAACGACTGAAGGGAAAACGGCATGTAAAAATGTGAAAGATGCTTAAGTTCTCTATGCTTCAATGCAGCAGATGGCTGAATTGAACAAAAGCAGGACCCCAGAGGAACTAAGATACTTCATCTCATTTGGACCCTCATGGCAAAACATACTCTGTACAAAAGCTGAAAAATGTAGCAGACCTGATGGTGTTAACTGGTGAGCCCTCTTGCCTGGAAATTTTAAAAGACAAATTAAGAAAACATTGTTCCTTTGGCAGGCTTATCATCAGTCACTGTCCTGCAGCGAGGATTATGTAGCCGAGAATGATGCATTGTTCCTGAGGGCACATCAGTAGACCTGATTATTCATTGCTCCCTAAGTGAAGCCAGTGTAGCCCAAACATTATTAATCTTTTTTATCCTCAATGATTATACAGTAGCAGTTTCACATTTATTATACAGCGCTGTAAAAGTACAGAAGTCATCTAATGTGGCACACTTACTATACTGCTGTCTGCATATAATAAAAATCATAAAACTGCAATTTACAAAACCTATTATTTAGAAATGATGAACACTTTATCTGCAAAAACTGCAGGAGCAGAACAAGATCTGTGCCATAAATTAGCTACAAATAAAACCAAGAACAGGTAAGCATTTGAGAATATGGGATGGGAAAATGCTCCATTCTTCACCCTTTGAGACATATTTATGCTAAAGTTGCTGAATAGGCTTCTTTCATATTAGCAAAGGAGCAATCCACTTTTGAAAGTTCCTGTTCCCTCTTATTGGCAGGGGTTGGAGTGCAAATATACACATTAAAATTTCTTTTGCAAATGTTCAGTATTGTCATTGCAGCATGAAGCTGACAATGCGAAATGTAAATCCCAAGAACTAACCAAAAAAAATAAATAAATAAAACACTCCAGACACTTTTAAACATGTCGTTTTACGGCATCACATTTATAGTGCAGGATCCCGAAAGCTAACAAATCTTTTTCACGTGTAATGTCAGAAAGGCACTGTAGGCTATATAGCACTCCACAGTCCACACCCTCACAAATGTCTGTCTAGCTTAGTGTGTGCATATTTTTATTTATTAATTAATATAATACTGTGTATCAAAACTGGTTTTGGTGGGTAAACTCCTAAACACTGACACGCTCTTAAGAACTGCATAATATGTTGGCAGAGGCTTTGTGAACAAGTGTCAGATCTGTATGACATGGCTAATTAGCAAATTATTTATTTAAAATGTGTTTAGTGGACCAGAGCTCTGATCACAATTAACAGTTTTAGTCTTCCAGGAATAGAAAGAAAGTCAGAATGACATATAATGAGAGATGGCAAGAATATAATGGAAATTCACGTCTTTAAAATATTCAGCTAACAAAAATATACAGAGCACAAGCAATTGTAATATGCATTATTTACATTAAATCAATGTTTCTTTAGAAAGTGAGGACTGTGCATGATAATTACAACTGCTTGTTGTCTAAGGGGGAATGATACGACAGTTGAGAGCTTGTGAGTAGTTGGAAGGAGACGTTATGTTAAGCAAACAATTATGTGATAAGTGTAATAGAATGAGCCATATGAGGGGCAGTAACATATCTGTCAGGACTTATAGGCTCATACATAAGTAAGAGGCTAGCTGCCCTTGTGGGCAGCCATTTTAACCCTAGCCACTTTCCCTTTTTGTGCTCAAAATAACCTTTCTTATTTGTTATGGACTGGCCTTTTTATGGAAATAATCACAGAACACTTACTTCAAAGTCTGTCCTCCCTTATAAAATATATTAAAGGAAAGAATTATTGAAATAACCAAAAATGTGAATGTGTGCCCATGCAGCCACAGAAGTCAAGTAAAAAATCCAAAAGAGAAAGGCTGATGTGGTGGTCGCCTGTAATTTGGTGCTACTATATGCTCAGTCAAAGGAAATAAAGGGCCACAGATAAATACTGATAAATCCAGGCCAAGGAGATTAATAAAAACTCGGCATAATTCAAGCACAAGTTAAGCGTTTTTGTCCTTGGTATATATGGGACTTCTTCTGAACCAATTGAATTAACAAAAGTTGCTTATTTAAATGTTAAATGAGATCACCGTGCGACTTAACTAAATTCAGTACGAATGATGTTAAAGGTAGCAGACCCTAAAAATATCTTAAATTTATTAACCTAAAAGAACAAAAGTTTAGAATTCATTTCAATGAATATGAGGGGACATAAGTTGGAAACAGCTCTAGAATATAGGGAACTTATATGCCAATTGAAATTAAATGCTTTAAACCCACCAGGGTTAAATGAATATGTTTCCCTACTTCCTGTACTCAAGTTAAAAGCAAAGAAACTATGATTACCTAATGTCATTTTATTTATGTATTGGTTTTCTTCTTGTAGTTATTTAAATGGCTTTGTACTTTTAATTTTGCTTTAATTGTCATTCTTTTAGGTGTACACTATGTCTTTGAGGTGCAGCAATCCTATGGTTAGTATTCAAGAAGCAGGGTTATGTAGGGCACAGAACTTTACATCTAGGGTGCAACCTCCTGTCCCCCCCAAAAAGAATGTTTTAATGACATTGCAGCAAGTTTCAGGAATAACTATATTTATTTTGCACTTGCACTTCATTTATCAGTTATTACAGGTTTCCTGCACCTATGAAAGCATAACGATCTCTCCAAAGAGAGTTAGTAGCCAAATGTGTAGCGGTACCTAAAGGGCAAAAGTACAGTGCAGTCATGTTAATACTTATCATACAAGCACAGCTTCAAGATGCAAGAATCTTCAAAACTAGGAATCCTTTATATGAGTAACACTGGCAGGCTACTAGTTTCACAGAAACATTTTTCGCCAGCACTGTCAGTACTTGATTCTATCTACTAGGCTGCAACAGCACGTAATGGATAACTGTAATGTGCACACAAGCACATGTGCTTGTTGTGTGCCTAGACAGCACATTTCTTGTTTGCTATCATTTTGTTCAAGTTTTTGATCGAGGTAGTACTTAACTTCCATTCTTATTTCTATATCCACTGAGTTCGATTAGCCAAGAGCTGTACACATAAAGCAGCTTTTAACCTCTCTGATTTACTTTGCAGTTCTTCATGTTCTGAAAGATAGATTGTGCTAATTTAGAATTCCCAGCCTTTACTTACAGGAGTAATTTCAAGGGCCTTTGAACTGTCTTCATCCTTTTTCATACCTTACCTTTTACATGGACTCCAGACTGAACTAAAGACCGCCTTAGCAGCTTTGCATCTGCTGCCCATAATCTTAAACATGTAATATGTTGCTGGCTGCTCTCTTATATACATCTCTGTGTATTCAACAGTTAATTGCACTTTATTCTTCACAAATAACTTTTTAATTATTTGCTTCCTCTACAAAGTGTTCTCTTAAGTGATACTTTACCCAATACAACACTTTTCTGAATTATCTAAAATTTGGTTTACTTTCATTTAAAATAGTATTAACCTCTGACTCCTTAAACAGTTAAGGCAGTCTTTCCTCCAGGATTAAACAGTATTTCTGCTACCTTACCTTACATGTGTTTTTGTTGTCATTTGCATACCTGACTAATGATAAATCAGTAATGCACATAACAGTTGAGGTCCACATACTAAACCATCCTGGGCACTCCTACTTAATATTGTTGCTCTACCAGTTTTATTGTTTACTTTCACTTGTTTCTGATTTAGCTCAGATACCCATTTGCTGATATATGAGGACAACTTTCGTTATGAGTTTACTGTGCCAAATAACATTGAATGAGTTGCTAGAATCCAAGTAAATGGCATCTGTTTGTATGTTATCTTTATTTTTATTACCCTTCTTATGAAATGACAAATAAATACCAGAGGAACCCTTGAACACAGATTGCATTGCATCAGTAATTCCTAATCTACTATGTTTGTGTCCAAGTATGCCTCCCAGGTAATGTTAAATCATTTTCCTAAGTAATCTATAAAATTTAATTTATGACAGTTTGCATTTTGTCACCTGCTCCTTTATACAGTTGCACTATCACTATGCCCTCATTTCTTTGGAAATGCATGATTACCATAAAGTTAAGTTAAGAACTGGCCCTAGTATTCATGCTCAATGTGCAGAGAGACATAACAGCACTCTGTACACTATTATGTCTTGAAATCCATCATTCTGGATCATGATTCATAGACAGAGAGCACTGGCCATAATGGTGGTATAAAAATGTACTCCATGCTTTAAAAACTGGGCTCAGTGGTCCACAAAATGGTCTGGTGTCCCTTACACTGCTGCTTCCCACTGCAACCCATCAGCCACTGTACTGTGCTGTTCTATACTGTACTGTACCATGCTTTCATGCAGGACATCTATGTACAAAAGCATGTTTTGCATTGCATACTTTTTATCTAGATGCCCCTCACTGTGCTGTGCTCTAGTATCTGGCCTAACTTTGATTCTTAAAGATATCACAGGGCTAGGCTCATTACCACAGCATGATAATGATGGAATTTGGTAATGTGCAAGCTTTCATTGGCCATCACTGAACAGCATCACTGTGTGGAATTGAGAAGATTCAGTAAGGCTGCAGCTGTGCCTGCATCGCTGGAAACTCCATTGTCAGTAGATGATCTCCTAAGTGCAGCAGGGGTGTTTGAGGTTGTTTTTAGAGCACTACTACTATTTTAGCAGGGAAATGGGCAATGGGCTCGGCTGGTACGCCAGTGCTGCTACTGCAGCCGCCTTGCTGGATCACATATGATGAAGATAAGGGGGGTTGTGTACCTAGCTCATGCATGGATGCAATGCCAACACAATAGGGTAAGACCACCTCTGGGATTCATTAACATCTACACTAAGTGTTCACTGTTCTGAGTGAACAGACAGCACAACTCACCTTCTTCCTCTTAATTTAACTTTTCTCACCCAATTTTCTTGCAGTCTTACATATCGAGGGGGATTCATAAAGGTTACCACAAAGTGCAAACTAAATGTACACTTAGTGGAATCGTTCTGAGTGACTAGAAAGCACAAAAATGTGGCAGAGATGTTCTTAAATACAGATCCTGTAGATGTAGTGCAGGAGTTAATGAATTTAGCCTGGTGTAAAGTGTTATGAATCACTATAAACCCAGCATATATGAATAATGCCAATGGTGTATATATGGAATACAAGGGGACACTACAGAGATCTTCCTGTCACCACTACCTGTAGGCTGCTACTATTTTCATAAATGTTAATGTGAATCCTACAGCTTTTTATTTCCTATACCAGCATAGGAATGGAGAAAGGAGATTCTGCCAATGGAGATGACTGCAATTAGGGATACAAAAATAGTTAAGAGGGGGCTGGAATTTATTGGAGAAAATTAGCAAAGGAACCAAGGTATTGGAAGCAAATAATTAGAGAGGAAAAGATAATACAATGGGAAGACGCCAAGAATTTATTTGGACTGCAGGTTAGAGACTGCCTTCCCTATCAAGGATTGAGATCAGAGTATAGAACAGAAAAAAATAGGGGGTCCTAAACAAAAGACCAGCACCAGTAGAGTTTTTAGTAGAATCTAGAACTGACACTCCCGTTAAAAAAGGAATAATTAGTAGAGCATATAAAATATTGCACGATAACTAAAAGAATCAATCAGAGGAGGTTAGAAAGGACTGGGAAGAGAGATTGGATAAGCAATTCACAAGACTGGATAAGCAATTCACAAAGAAACAATTGGGGATATAGTTATGTCTCCCAAATATTCAACAAAGTCTAGAAGATTTAGGATATTTGCTTGGAAGTGTTTACACAGGTATCTTTATACCCCAAGTAGACTCCAAAGATTTTTCTTCAGGTAGACAGCAAATGTTGAAGGTGTGATGGAGGAAAAAGATGTAACTAAGAGTGTAATGAGTTGGCAGACTTTAAAGATTCTCTGCACACTGCATTGTCAGAGAAACTGGGTGAGCAAATTGGTGTAATTAAGAAATTATTTTTTTGAGCTATGATACAGAATCAGAATTGCTTAGACATAGAAATGCCTTGCTGAGTCTAACTATGGTGGCTGCCAAAAAAGGAATTACTAAAAATTGGAAACCAAAGTCTGCACCAACTTGATTAGAAGTAGTGAGTATACTAACAGAGATAAAACAACTGGACTTGGGATCTTTAGAAAAGGGTAGGAGCAAATTACATAGGAAAAAATGGGAATCATGGGAACAATACATGCTGAAGAGGAACCAGGTTTAAAAGAAGGCAGGATTTGAATGAGCTATGTAATATTTGACTGACAATGACTGGATAGATAAGTGATGCATAATGTTTGCAACTCCGATTGTGTCAAGTGTGCTTACAACCACAATCATGTCAGAATGGTTTGTTTTCATTTATATAAAAGTAGGACTGCCTATGTCATGTGATAATTTAATATAGATGTCTCTTGTTAAAAAACAAACAAAAAAATTAACTATTTACTTGCTTTCTCTTCTCGTACTCCTGTTCCCCCTCTCTCACAACTGGCGTAACCTAATTACTCGTTCTTCAGTCCAATACCCCCTCTGACTGTGTCTATATATCCTATCCCTTCTAGTTGTAATCATGTTTGTAGTTCAGCTGTAATAACTATGCTACTACTTAACCCAGTATTTGCCTTATTGCTTGCCACCTTTATTATGGTGGATCTCTAATGTGCCTTTGCATCTCATCCCATCAGATAGGTATGCTGCGATTGCTCTAACCTTTCCTTATGTGGCCACTTATGCCAACCTAATTACCATGGAAAAACTTTTCAAATCTAATACTTGTATTGAGAATATTACTGCAACTGCTGATAAACATTTGTTTTCAGATTATCACCTTATGTTATTACTCTGCCATCCTATTCACAATGGGTGTATTTTATCTTAAGCTGATGTTTTCCCTTATGTGTACTGCTGCAATTGTTGGTATTAATTACTTTTATACATGTTATCTTCCAATCTATCTTAAATCTGTAATCATTATACATATTATTATTATTTGTACTCACAGTCACACCTTCTCCTTAACAAAACGCAAATAAATAAATAAATATTTGTGGTTTTGACAATATTCTTATTTTTTATGTTATCTACACCTAGGAATGTTTTGATACTTACTCAGGAATTTGTAAAAGGCCTTAGTGTGAGCCGTACAGGTTGCACTAAAAAGGCCCTTGCTCCCAAAACTCAGTATTTGCAATTCAGTGACATGTTAACCATGAGAAGAAAGACTTCAATATCAGATCATTTGTATATCTCTGAATCTCATTTATTATCATGATATACAGATCAGCAATGATCTGCACATCACAGTAGTAAACTGCTACTCGCGCAGACATTGGCAACCCCATCACCCTCCCACTCAGACACACAACTGCATATTCAAACAAAAAAACACACACACACCATTATCCCTGTACCTGTGTGTCTGCCTTGTCTGCTCTCGCCATAACTAATGGTTCTTCCCCTGCCCCCCAAATCCCTGTACTAGCTGAACCCTTATGACAGAAGGGTTTAGAGTACTCCATGTTGGCTAATGTATAACCCCCCCCTATAGATTTTCTGTTGGCTAGTGTTTCCTTCCATCACCTGATTCCCATACTGATGTAAGTGCTCTTATAGTATAACTGTAGCTTCTTCCGATGGCTAGTTTTTAACCCCATACTTCTGCTCTCTGCACTGTTGTAGGAGCCATTATGGCACTCAGCTTAGAGGTATGCCTTGTCTATTTGCTCACTCCACCCCTCAATCCCCGTACTTCTTTTGTATTCATAGATGAGCACAGCCTTTTTTCCATGGTCACTAATATGATGTGGTGAGGCTGGTCATGCTGATTTGCGTAGCCGAGTGATTTCTAGAATCTCTCAGCAAGTAGATACCCTACTGGAGGTGGTTTCGGAGAAGGCAGTGCATCGCTAATTATCTTATGTTTCTCCTCAGACTGCCACATTAGCATACAGCATGCTACTGCAGTCAGCGCTATGCAGTGCTACATGTCTTTGTGCTAGAGCACAACGGAGCACCATGTTATGACACCTGGTTGCAAAAATGCGGGTAACGGGCATTTGGGATTCAAGCTACAGTAGTATAGCCTAGCATATTCCAATTACTTTTTAGAGTACAGGCACACCTCCAACAATTCTATTCTGTATGCAGTCAGCAATGACAGTATAACCTTAATTTACATTCCTGGCACCACACCTCATTCAAGATTCTTAAATTATCTATTTTTGTGAGTTGACTGCATGCTCCCACACCTCTCCCCTTCTTCTAAGGCATCTTATTTTTGTGTATGGACAGCTTGATGCCTTTTGTTTCTTTAACCTGTGCTGGTTGTCTCTTAAAACAATCCTTTGTGCTGTTGTGACATTTGCTCGGACTCCTGCTCCAGCCAACTTTAGGTGTAGTTTGCTCTTACCATATAGTTATCTCTTATTTTTCTGTACAGGTAGATTTTATCCCTAAACAAAGCTCTATGCAGTCAATGTAGATGCTTTCATTCAAGGAGTACTATATTCGCCAGGTGTGCATTCACATTCTCTTCAGCTACAGGTCCATGGAGGTGGTATTCTTGGCCTTTGAGAGCATGTTCCTTGCATTTACAATATGTTTTTATGAGAAATTTTTATAGTTTTTATTGTGACAGCATTTTAGCCTTGCCATCTTTTTTTTTTATTACCCAACTATTCTAATTTTTTAAAAAGTGCTAGAACTTCAATGCAGGTTTACAAATTTCTCTAGTGGAAATAAAAGGTTCTCCCCCTGTTACATCAAACAGCAAGTTGTAGGACCTAGATCAAAATCACAGTGTTTATGTGTGCAACCTTAATTTATTTTATATTACTATTTTTTTTATCTCATATACATGTGCATGCATGCACACACGTGTGTGTGTGTGTGTGTGTGTGTGTGTGTATA